>NW_022884117.1:0-16939 GCF_011952255.1 Bombus vosnesenskii | reverse complement strand
AAAGTAAAAAAAGAAAAAAAGCCTACCTATGAAAACAAGATACAAAAAATGTGAACAATAAAACAAAGCCTACCTATGAAAACAACATAGAAAAAACAAAAAAAAAAGAAAAAAGAGAAAGGAACTCTTCCTCCTCATATTCGTAATACATTGATACTAACCCCGAACAACGAAACGAAGGTCACCTGTCATCGAAATGGTTGTGATGAAGAATAAGCTGTGAATATCCGTACTACCGTTGCCTTAGTGTAGTAGTCCAGTTACAGATTCCAGGTTTACATCCCCCTGGGACCCCGTAGTCCACATTTTTTGATAATTCCTACAATAATATTTTATAATTAGACTTACAGATTTTTATGCAAATTTATCTGCGAGAATATATTTAAAAACGTAAAATCCCGGTAAAAGACAAAAGGGTAGACATTTGCATTACCTATTAAGTATTATAGAAAAATATTAGAGGAAACATGTATATTTTATCGTCCTCTCCAAGGTCTGTGCTGCTGATATTTAAAGGGGTCCTCTCCAAGGTCGGTGCAGCTGATATATAAAGCGAGACCTCTCCAAGGTCGGTGCTGCTGACATATAAAGGGGGTTCTCTCCAAGGTCGGTGCTGCTAGTATATAAAGGTGTGTTCGATTCCCGGCGGAGCCAGCATCATCCGACCTAGACACGTAAACTAGACAGATCAGTATAGTCCAACATTTAACATTCGAAATTTTTTCGAAAACTTGTAAACCATGGAGATTTGACAAAAGACAAACGATCGGTTCCGAGAAGGAGTTCCCGTCCGGGTGGTTCGAGTCGAATCACTTACCACCATGTGGGTTCGTTTGGCTGGATGGCCGAAGATAACCCAAACACTCAATTTGAAGATGATGGAACATCCCGTGGAGTACTTGCCGAAAGCGAAAAGTTTAAGAACAGGCATGCTAGTCGCCGTGCTAGTAGATTTTAAGGAATCTAGCGCTTGGGAAAGAGCCATCCTTTTACAAAGGACCATGACTGGCTACATCGTCTTTCTAATCGATTGGGGGTTAGAAAGCGAGCAATGTCTCGATTCAATACGGCTGCTGCCCCGTAAATTGGCAAAAATGGCACCGTGGGCTAGAAAAATCGTCCTGCCAGGTGTACGAGAACAACCGATCCAAGGGAAGAGACATCGAGTGGCCCAATTCACCATGTTGAGACGGGCAGGGAGCCTAGTCAACATCGATCCTTCTCCAGGAGAATCAATAACTGCAAGGTTGCTGCTGGACCGAGAGCCGGGAGAATCCGCAAGAGATATGGCAGCATACTGGCTGGAGTTGGGATACCTCGATCCCGAATAATCGCTACTATTGCCAGACTCTTTTTTTCTAAGTATAATAATTCTTGTATGTATGGTTGTATGTACGGTTTTATGTGAATATTTGTATTTTTTTATACATATTACTACTGAATTGTATATTCTTAGTCAAGTATGGTTTTGTATGTCTGGTTTTTGTATGTATGGTTTCGTATGTATGAATGCATGTACAGTTTTATGTGGATATTTGTATTTTTCTATATATATTAGTACTGAATTGTATATTCTTAGTCAAGACTGTAGGTGAATAAAAACTAATGAAAGCTTAAAAACTTGTCAACGCTCTCTTATCGCTCCTTCCCATTCACACAAGTCCTACAATACTAAATTTAATGCTCAACTGTACGAATTGCAAGGTACATAATAAAAAAAAGAATAAAAAAGTAAAATAAAATAAAAAAAGAATAATAGAAATAAAATAAAATAAAATAAAAATAAGTGCGAATTTTTACGACACGAGGTGAATTATTTAGGACTTATAATTAGTGAGGATGGCGTGAAACCCGACCCAAAGAAAGTCGAAGCCGTATCAAAATTTCCACGGCCGAAGAGGGCGAAAAATATCAAACAATTTCTGGGACTAGCAGGATATTACAGAAGATTTATACCCGATTTCTCCAAGGTCGCGAAACCATTGACACAACTATTAAAGAAAGACACTCCCTTTAAATGGACAGAAGATCAGGAAAACGCATTCAATAATTTAAAGACAGCGTTAGTGACGAAACCCGTCCTGCAATATCTAGACTTTTCTAAACCCTTTAACCTTACTACAGACGCATCAGGATATGCAATAAGCGGTGTACTAAGTCAAGGGCCAATCGGAAAGAATTTGCCGATTGCGTATGCCTCAAGGCTATTAAATCCCGCCGAACAAAACTACTCTACCATAGAAAAGGAGTGTCTGGCAATTGTTTACAGCGCAATGCACTTCCGACCGTATCTTTACGGAAGAAAGTTTACCATCGTAACCGATCATAAACCTTTAGTGTGGATGCATTCTATCAAAGATCCTACTTCAAGAATTTGCAAATGGAAATTAAAGTTATCGGACTTCGAATTTGATATTGTATACAAAGAAGGCAGGGCGAACGCAAACGCAGACGCATTATCTAGAAACCCTCCGGAAGTTTGTTTACAAATCATAAAGAGAGAGGAAGTCTCACCGATTCGCTATCCTGTCTCTAAAAGATTCGAAATAGATACGTCAACCGAAGACTCTCCCATATTCGAAGCTAAACCACGCGTCTTGCCTCAATCCAGTGACTCTAAAAATCAAGGAAAGGGTTTTACCCGAAAACATTTTACAATAGAAGAAACCCCTATAGAATATTTAGACCAAGCATTAGCAGAAATCGATGTAAGTACAGATAAAGAAATAACCAATCGAGAAAAAGAAGACACGGATACAACAAGCGAAAAAGAGACCTCCACTGTAATTCCAGAACTAATTCAACAACGAGAAAAGGACACGAGACCTACGATAATTGCGGAACTAAGAATTTCAGAAAAACGAGACTTAATTACGAGAGTAAATGACCATAAAGTAATATTCATAGATGTACATGGCAATCCGATAGATAAAGGAGCCTTAGAAATGAAGGAGACGGGGAAATTGCCTCGTTATGAAGATTTAATGTTAATGAAAAAGCAAGATTGAATTACGATTCCGGGAAATACATCGTATCCCTACCGATAAAGGAAAATAGAAATATTCCAATAACACCAAAAAATTTATTAAACTCGCTAAGATCTCTACTAGATGTAGTAAATGAAAAACAGTTAACTTCCTTTAGCATTAGCAAAGGAAACTTGGAGGAAATACCCTGGCGATGTACAATCAGAAAATTAAAGGAAATATTTATGGAAAAAATCTTAACCATCACCATTTGCACTGGGGAAGTAATGACCCCGCCTGTGGAAGCGCGGAACAACATAATACGAGAAAAACATGAATCGAGCGTAGCAGGACACAAAGGAATAACAAAAAACTTATCGAAGAATACGACAACACTACTATTGGAAAAACATGAAAAAGGAAATTCAAGATTACGTAAGAACATGTAAGGAATGTCAATTGAAGAAACTCACAAGAATAAAAGCAAAGAAACCAATGGTACTTACAGACACACCAGGTAAAGCGTTCGATAAGGTTAGTGTGGATATTGTAGGTCCATTACCAAAAACCCAAAGAGGAAACGAATACATATTAACTATCCCAGACCTATTGACAAAATACTCAATTGGGATTCCACTAGGAGGAATCTCTTCAGCCGAGATAGCGGACGCTTTTATAAAGCGATTTATTTATCGTTTCGGGTCACCGAGAGCTATTCTCACTGATCAAGGAACGAACTTTACATCCTCACTAATGAAGAAAGTAGCAAAGAGATTCCGCATCAAACAATATACCACGACGGCATATCATCCACAAAGTAACGGTTCAATCGAAAGATCTCACCACGTGCTGATAGAATATCTCAAATTATACATTGAAAATTCCAGAAATTGGGACGAATGGGTAGAATTAGCTATGTTTTCCTATAATACCTCTGTACACGAAGGAACGAAATTCTCCCCGCACGAATTAGTTTTTGGACATCTAGCCAGAGAACCTACTGGTGAAGTAATAATCGAAGAAAACATGGAACCAACTTACGCAGAATATCTCGAAGATCTGTTCGATAAAATTAACACCGTACAACGAATGGCAAGGGAAAATTTGATAAAATCCAAACTAAGATCAAAGGAATATTACGACCGACGAATCAACCCCCAAGATTTTAAAATAGGAGATTCGATATATTTACTAAAAGAACCCAGTGAAGGAAAATTCTCCGATCAATATACTGGACCATACAAAGTGCTAGAAATCTTGCAGAACCAAAACGTCAAGATCGAAGTAAAAGGGATTCCGCGAACGGTGCACTTAAACAAGTTAAAACTAGCGCATAACCGAAATAAGCAATGAATAAAGCGATTTCAGTGGGCAACGTAGTGCGGTAGTATATGTTATAGTGCTGTTCGTCGAATAACGCAGATACCGAACACCTAAAAGGAAAAAGGAAAATTATTATACGTGTTTCAATTATTGCTTAAATATAAAACGTGTTAACTCAATGAACAATTAACTAGCGAAGGTGAAAGTTACCTTGTGAACAAGTGATCCACATACAAGAAAGTGTACGTGCAAGTATAGGTTATGGGTCCTTGTTCGTGGAACACAATGTGTGACAGCTACCTAAAATAAGCGAATAAATCATCTTCAATTGTCTCAGTGCAAAATACAAGGTTATTAAATGTTATAACTATATTATGGATAAATCAAAAGGAGGTGTGACACTGTTCGTCGAACAATACAGATAGCGAAAACTTAAAGGAAAAGGGAAAATTATTATGTGTACTCCAATTATTGTTTGAATATACAACGTGTCGATTCAATAAATAATTAAAAGAGGGGAAGTGAAAGTTACCTTGTAAACAAGTAATCATCATACAAGAAGGTCTACGTGCAAAATAGGTTATGGCTCCCTGCTTGCGGAACACCATGCACCAGCTGAAAATAAACGAACGAATTAACTTCAGTTGCCTTAATGCAAAGAGCAGCATCGCTAAATGTTATAACGGTGCTGTGGAGGCGTGGCACTGTTCGTCGAATGACACAGATAGCGAAAACTTGGAAAAAGAAAAGAAGTTTATTACGAGTGCTCCAATTACTGTTTGAATGTAAAACGTGTTAGTTCAACGAATAACTAAAACAGTGAAAGTGCAACTTACCTCGTGAACAATCAATCACCATACAAGGAAGTGTACATGCATGGATTTCGCAGATTAACAAGAAGAAATAAAATAGCTGATAAATATAGAAAGTGGTTAGAAAATAATTAAGATAGATTAATTGAGAGTTAGTAATAAATATAACCGGAGTAAAAGGATATTTTATCATGTATTAATCTACGTAGTATTGTTATATTATATCTAACATGCAGAAGCGGATTTTGTAATGCACAATAGCGGCCGCACACACAATGCATTATACACATATTAAATTAAATGAATTAAACAGTACCTTTATAGCCACACACGGATACCAGTTACGTGAAACTTACGGATGTGAAATCGCCCTATTAGGAGCAATATCCGGCTCGGTCACCCACCCGCTACTATACCTCAAAAGAAGACGAAATATCGATGATCAAACAGCAGAACCTCAAGGGATATCGATAACACCGGTAGTCACTAAACAACCAACGACATCTACGTCCACCTTGAGCGAACTCAGAGATATCATCAATCAAATTTCCTTTGGAAATTTGAACTCCAAGGGCGGGGGTGTCACGTCCCACGCTCCGCACGCGCCGTAACAAGAACAAGAAAACCATTCTATACAAAACACGCGAATAAGGATTTGAATGCACAAACGAACACACGGCACTACGAAACGAAAGGAAGGATTAACAAAATGAGGGCGATTAACGGATCCAACCAATAAACAGAATACATATATACACAATTCTAAATAAACCACGAAATAAGAATAACTACAAAAGGGGAAAATAATTGAAACGCCAGGAAAATATATATATATATATATATATTTCAATCAATCAATTTGGAGAGTTACATATAAGTATAAACATATATGCCGAACATGTAATAACCTAGTAAATATTAGAGACAGTGCTTCCAATACTATGCAATAAATATAATATTATCAATTTATGAAATATAAGTATACATGAAGTCAAAACTTAATAGTTTAACGAATACATAAAACATACAATATTGTATTATTAAAGAAATGAAGGTTACATTGTCAGAAATATATATATGTGTGCGAATTCTATCAAACCGATAATCTAAGATACATACTTAAAACTAGCTGTTACGCTATGCGGCTTGCCATAGATCATATTCTTAACTGCCCGGCAAAACAAACATTGTAGTGGCAAGCGCATGGTTCATTAAGCAGGGCGGCCTCCAGAAACGTCGATTCGTGGCCGTTATTTTATCTGGCGTAAAAGAATGTGGCGTGATCCGAAGGTAGTGGGGGTCGCCTTCCAGAAAGAATCAGAACGTTTCGAGAAGCCAAACAGTCCACACATATCTTATATCGCGCATTACGTAGTCACATTTCTTTTTGTTGTTCCATTTATATCTTTCTAGTTAATAAGTTGTTGCAATAAACATTAATTTAGTTGTGTTAATTCTGTGAAATTTCATTGAACTACCCTTATTATCATAATCGAAATAAGGGAATCGATCAGTTCGTGGCGTCGATTGTTTAATCGTAACGAGAACTTACAACTCTCGTTGACGTGATATCTCGCGATCGCGTCTCTCCGCGAATGATCGAAACATTTTGGTCCTTCGAGCCGGATCACGTGCCAGTGAAGAGTGCACTTACCAGTGACCATACAGTGCCACGTGACTTTATCAGAACCAGCAGCGGAAGCAGGAGCATCCACCACAGCGAAACCAGTGACGTCAGGCGCGTCATCTTCGAAGAAGCACATCCCATTGGCAAGGGAACGCAACCACGCAGCCTTCCGTCGCAGCTGGACAATCATCAACGCAACGAATTTCACAACTTAACATACACGCGACCTCACGCCGCACGACAGTAAGGTAAGCTCGTTCCTTATTTCAACCATCTCCTATCCTCGGCAACGATGACGAGCGAAGACCAACTCATCTCTCTGCGTCGGAGACGAGGCTATTGTAGCGGCCGATTCACATATTTATCGAATCGACTGGACGAGTACGAGCAATCTGAGAGTCAGCAAAATTCCTTATTAAAGAATTACGAGAAACAACTGACCGAAGTTGCGAGTCAATTCGAAGCGATTCAACTCGAATTAGAAGTATTGGACGAGGAGGAACAAGCGCGCGGCTTCGAAATAAGGGATCAGTACGTCGCGGTAGACACAAGGCTACAAAATCTTCTGAGGAACGCGCAAACAGCTTCGCCGTTGACACCCATAAACCCCCCAACCTGTTCATCATCCGCAAGTTTAAATCCGATATCCATTAAATTACCAGATCTTCGGCTCCCTACCTTTGACGGAAGCTTAGAAAAATGGAACACGTTTTATGATACCTTTTCCTCCACAATCGATAAAAATCCTAGTCTCACTGACATACAGAAATTCCATTACCTGCAGTCCGCCCTGCAAGGAGAAGCAGCCGATTGTTTAAACGCGTTACCCCTTAGTAATGTAAACTACAGTCAGGCTATTGCCGTTCTCAAGGAAAGTTTCGAATGTCCACGATACACAGCTTTCAGTCACTGCATGGTAATAATTGATTATCCAAGGATAACCAAGGAATCTCCAACGGAATTAAGGCGCTTAGTCCACACATTTAAACAACACATATATGCATTGAACAAATTAGAAGAATCCTACCCCGATTCCAGTGCTATGCTCAACAGCCTCATCCTCTCGAAAATAAGTATCATCCTCTCATCCACTAAGTATCCAAAAGCAATGGGAAATGACGCTGCCCAATAACGAGGTGCCTCCGTACATTCATTTACTAAACTTCCTAGAGAGATTAGCACGAAGCTCCAGACCGATCACCACAGTCAGACAAACAAGAGAATCACCGGAACAAACTACTCCTGTCCGTCAACGCGCATCACGAGGGCATGCACTTACGGCGACACAGGTTACTCCAACATGCCCCACCTGTCAAGGACCACACCCCATTTGGAGATGTGACACCTTCAAAACCAAATCCCTTCGCGAACGCATTCGGGAGGTCAAAAGGGCATCACTATGCCTCAACTGCCTCGGGAAAGGGCACACAACGAAGCATTGTTTCGCAGGATCATGTCGCGTATGCGGAGAACGACATCATACAATGCTGCATAGGACAAAGCGCCATTCAGGGTCTCGTTCCAGCACGTCCAGCCCGAAATCTTCCCCATCAAATAGCCGATCCACAACACCTTCTTTGCCACCCTACGTATCACCCACTCGTCGCAAAAGGCACACAACAGACCACAGATCGGAAACACCACGAACAGCCGCGTCTCCAAGTCCACCGCCCAGTGACAAACGAACACACAACCAATGACGCCGACGATCGACGACTCCGTTCATGACCGAACATATCAAACCAATAGCATCCGAATTACTGTCCAATGATCTAGTCATGACAGCGCAGATTAATATTTTGAATGATAAACAGCAACCAATCCGTTGTCGAGCGTTGCTCGACACCGGATCCAGTATGAACTTCATTACCGAGGAATTAGCAAAATCGTTAAGGATAAGGCAAAACAAATGTTCGGTCCCGATCGGAGCTCTAGATACCTTGACAACGACCTCTAAGCGACACATCACGGACACGATCACTTCCACTGACGGTACATACACGCGAACATTAACGTTCCTTATCATTCTAATCATATCAACCTTAATTCCCAGCGAACCCATCGATCGTTCGACACTTGAGATACCAAAAAATCTCAAATTGGCCGATCCACGATTTCATTTACCAGCTCCGATAGATGTACTATTAAGCTCAGGTTCAACACTCGCGTCGATGTGTGTGAGACAAGTCAACCTCACGCAGCCAGACGAGCCTGGACTGCGTCTGCAAAAGACGCGATTCGGATGGGTAATCGGGGGGAGTCCAACTTCCCAAACCGCTACAAACATATTTCACACATCCACGACGACTTTACAAGCAGACCTCGCGCGGTTTTGGGAAATCGATGAAGGACCCTCAATTAAACATATCTCAGAGGCAGATCGACGATGCGAAGAACACTTCCAAGCTCACACCCGACGCACCAGCGAAGGACGATACATCGTCGCTCTACCTTTCAACGATCAGCTTCAGTCACTCGGATCCTCTAAAGCGCTGGCGAGTAAACGACTCGCCTCACTCAATCGCCGATTCCAGCACGACAAACGCTTCGAATCAGAATATCGAACGGTAATACAGGAATACCTGGCGTTGGGACACATGACGAAGGTCAATGACAACCACTCCGACGACAACGGATACTATTTACCCCATCATGGCGTGACCAAAGCATCGAGTCAAACCACCAAACTCCGTGTAGTTTTCGACGGATCGGCACCAAGCACTACCGGAACCTCCTTAAACGATACACTTCACACAGGACCCAAGTTACAGGAAGATTTATTTTATATATTAATTAGATTCCGCGCTCATCAATACGTACTCACCGGCGACATCGAGAAAATGTATCGGCAATTCCTCGTACGACCAGAGGATCGGAAATATCAAAGGATATTATGGCGCAGCGCGAGTGGAGAAACAGAAACATATGAGCTTAACACTGTAACGTTCGGTTTATCCGCAGCCCCGTATCTAGCTATTCGGTGCCTCAAGCAACTGGCAGAGGACGAAGGACATCGATTTCCACGTGCAGCACAGGTACTGCAGCGGGATTTCTACGTCGACGACGCTCTCACCGGAGCTGAAACGAAGGACGAAGCCCTCACGCTCAGAACAGAACTCACCAATTTACTTCAACTGGCCGGCTTAAACATACGAAAATGGGCGTCAAACGATAATGACTTATTACACGGACTTTCCTTAGAAGAAACAAATCACCAACATTTTTTGGGCGACTCGCAAACCTTGAAGACGCTGGGAGTGTTTTGGAATTCATCCGACGACTCTATTCTTTACTCGGTCGAAGTCAAACCCACGCCCTCTCGAGTCACGAAACGAATCATCAGCTCGGAGATTGCAAAAATTTACGATCCGCTCGGTCTGCTCGCACCGGTGATTGTTCGGGCCAAGATGCTACTTCAACGAATATGGTCGTCGAAAATCGATTGGGATGAATCACTTCCGATCGAGTTACATACAGAGTGGGAAAGGTACTATGCCCAATTACCCTTATTAAACAACGTCAGGTTCCCACGCAAGGCAATAATCGAGTCCGCAATGGAAATTGAACTGCATGGTTTCTGCGATTCCAGCGAAAAGGCTTACGGAGCCTGTATTTATCTTCGAACCCTTAACACCAACGGCCGTGTTTGGACCCAACTTTTAACCGCAAAATCGAAAGTCGCCCCACTCAAGTGCCAGACCATTCCTCGGCTCGAGCTGAGCGGAGCACTCCTTCTTACTTCCCTGATGTCGACAATACAACAAGCCCTATCACACAAAATTACTCGAACTATCTATTGGACCGATTCCACTATCGTCCTCCATTGGCTCAATACATCACCTCACACCCTTAAAACATTCGTCGCTAACAGAGTCTCCGAAATTCAAACAAAAACCAGCATCCGCGATTGGCGCCACGTTCCTACCGACGACAATCCCGCGGACTTAATATCACGCGGCCAAACACCCGAAGAGTTTCTGCGCCCAACCATCTGGCAGCACGGTCCTGCATGGCTCTACCAGTCGGAAGGCTATTGGCCGACATGGGCGCTAACACCGCAAATTGAAGTACCGGAGCAGAAGGGGCGATTTGTCTGTCCACAAACCCCGCCGATTACTGTTTGTTGCAAAGGTATTCATCCTGGCCCAAGTTGATACGAATCATAGCTCGTTGCCTCCGTTGGAAACAGAAAAGGAACCGAGCGGCACCCCTAACCGTTACTGAATTACGCATAACGCACAATAAACTGATAAAATTGTTGCAAAACATCCATTTCTCCGAGGAAATTCGCACACTCCAAAAAGATCGGAACGCGGCGATAAAGGGTAAGCTCACGCGACTCAATCCGTTCATAGACAAGGAAGGAATATTGCGAGTCGGGGGTCGACTCAGTCATTCGTCGATGACCTTCGCCCAGAAACATCCCATAGTATTACCTAAGTCATCCGTTACAACACGCATCATAGACCACGAGCACAAGATCCACATGCATTCCGGAACGCAGGCTACGTTATACGCAGTAAGACAAAGATACTGGCCCGTTGACGGTCGAAGTCAAGTATGGCGGGCGATCAAAGGCTGCGTCCGCTGCTGCCGCGCTCAACCACCGCCGGTAGAATACGTGATGGGTAATCTGCCGGAGGCGCGAGTAACGGAATCTCGCCCATTTACAAACGTCGGCGTCGATTACTGCGGGCCGTTCCACACCAAGGAAAAACGAGATCGTAACCGTCGTCAGATAAAAGTATACGTAGCCATTTTCGTATGCCTAGCAATTAAAGCGGTACACATCGAGCTCGTTGACGATCTCACTAGCGAAGCCTTCATCGCCGCTCTTCGCAGATTTATCGCTCGACGAGGCTATTGCTCCACCATCCATTCTAATAACGGCACCAACTTCAGAGGAGCAAGCAACGAATTACGAGAGCTTCACGATTTATTACAATCGGACGATCACAAGGAAAAAGTAACCGCATTTTTAGCCGACAAACTAATCGAATGGCGCTTCATTCCCCCTCATTCGCCGCATTTCGGTGAGCTATGGGAAGCAGCGGTGAAGTCATTTAAACGCCACCTCAGGCGTGTAGCCGGCAACGAGTTACTCACCTCTGAACAATTGAATACTCTTATCATAGAAATAGAAGCAGTCCTCAATTCCCGCCCGCTAACTCCTATCTCCACCGATCCAAATGATCTCCTAGTCCTCACTCCCGGACATTTTCTCATTGGCGATTCACTAATGTGCTTACGTGATCGAGATTTCAGAGACATTCCATCGAACCGACTCTCCAGATGGCAGCATATCCAACAGCTTAAACAGCATTTTTGGAACCGCTGGCATAAGGAGTATTTGAACGAGCTAACAAAAAGGCACAATCGTCATCCTCAGAGAGGACAGCGTTCCCTCCATGCATTGGCCTCTGGGCCGAGTTATCAAGGTTCATCCAGGCGCCGATGGTGTCATCCGGACAGCTACAGTTCAGACGGCAAAGAGCGTTTTGGACCGAGCCGTCAAAAGGCTTGTCCCACTGCCAATTCAACCCGATCTCGAGAAACCCGAACAACTAGCCACCGAGACGAACTAAGATGGGAACTTCAACCACATCTCGCTAATTTGATCGGTACCCTCTCAACGGGGGGAGGATGTTACGCCATGCGGCTTGCCATAGATCATATTCTTAACTGTCGGTCGCGGCACTATAATGTCGCAGACGGATCGTCGCGGCTGCCCGGCAAAACAAACATTGTAGTGGCAAGCGCATGGTTCATTAAGCAGAGCGACCTCCAGAAACGTCGATTCGTGGCCGTTATTTTATCTGGCGTAAAAGAATGTGGCGTGATCCGAAGGTAGTGGGGGTCGCCTTCCAGAAAGAATCAGAACGTTTCGAGAAGCCAAACAGTCCACACATATCTTGTATCGCGCATTACGTAGTCACATTTCTTTTTGTTGTTCCATTTATATCCTTCTAGTTAATAAGTTGTTGCAATAAATATTAATTTAGTTGTGTTAATTCTGTGAAATTTCATTGAACTACCCTTATTATCATAACCGAAATAAGGGAATCGATCAGTTCGTGGCGTCGATTGTTTAATCGTAACGAGAACTTACAACTCTCGTTGACGTGATGTCTCGCGATCGCGTCTCTCCGCGAATGATCGAAACACATAGAAATCGACGAAATCTTCGCGATTAGTGAGATATTTTGCCTGCTGTGGACGCCTAAACGGTGGTGCATTGCATGTGCAGTGTAAAAATGAGTTCAACGAGCGCTTATACGTCGAAATGTCTCCAACGGGAAGGAAATGACAGTTAGTTTCCGTCAATATCATCGCGATTTGGGAGCTATTTTGCTTGTTTCGGCGCTTAAACGGTAGTGCATTGCATTTGCAGTGTAAAATGGAGTTCAACGAGCGCTAAAACGTCTGAATGTCTCCAGCGGGAAGGAAATGACAGTTTGTTTCCGTCAAAATCGACGAAATCTTCGCGATTTGCGAGCCATTTTGCTTGTCTCGACGCTTAAACGGTAGTGCATTAAATTTGCAGTGTAAAATGGAGTTCAACGAGCGCTTAAACGTCGAAATATCTTCAACAGGAAGGAAATAACGTCTATATTTCTTCGAAATCGACGAAATCTTCGCGATTTGCGAGCTATTTTGCTTTTCTCGACGCTTAAGCGGTAGTGCATTACATTTGCAGTGTAAAATGGAGTTCAACGAGCGCTTAAACGTCGAAGTATCTGCAACGGGAAGGAAATGACATCTATATTTCTTCGAAATCGACGAAATCTTCGCGATTTGCGAGCGATTTTGCTTGTTTCGACGCTTAAACAGTAGTGCATTGCATTTGCAGTGTAAAATAGAGATCAACGAGCGCTTATACGTCGAAATGTCTCCAACGGGAAGGAAATGACGGCTAGATTTCATCGAAATCGCCGAAATCTTCGTGATTTGCGAGCTATTTTGCATGTCTCGTCGCTTAAGCGGTAGTGTATTGCATTTGCAGTGTAAAATGGAGTTCAACCAGCGCTCAGACGTCGAAGTATCTCCAACGGGAAGGTAATGGCGGCTAGATTTCACCGAAATCGACAAAATCTTCGCGATTTGCGAGCTATTTTACTTGTCTCATCGCTTAAGCGGTAGTGCATTGCATTTGCAGTGTAAAATGGAATTCAACCAGCGCTCAGACGTCGATATATCACCAACGGGAAGGAAATGACGGCTAGATTTTAGCAAAATCGACGGAACCTTCGCGATTTGTGAGCTATATTGCTTGTTTCGACGCTTAGATGGTAGTGCATTGCATTTGCAGTGTAAAATGGTGTTCAACGAGCGCTCAAACGTCGAAATATCTACAACGAGAAGGAAATGACACTTAGTTTTCATCAAAATCGAAGAAATCTTCGCGATTTGCGAGCTAGTTTGCGTCTCGAAGCTTAATCGGTAGTGCATTGCATTTGCACTGTAAAATGGAGTTCAACGAGCTGTTAATCGTCGAAATATCTCCAACGGGTAGGAAATGACACTTAGTTTTCGTCAAAATCGACGAGGCCTTCGCGAATAGCGAGCTATTTTGCTTGTTTCCACGCTGAAACGGTAGTGCATTACATTTGCAGTGTAAAATGGAGTTCAGCGAGCGCTTAAACGTCGAAATCTCTCCAACGGGAAGGAAATGACGGCCAGATTTCATCGAAATCGACGAAATCATCGCGATTTTCCAGCTATTTTGCATGTTTCGACGCTGAAACGGTAGCGCATTACATTTGCACCGTAAAATGGGGTTCAACGAGCGCTTATACGTCGAAATGTCTCCATCGGGAAGTAAATGACGGCTAGATTTCATAGAAATCGACGAAATCTTCGGGATTAGTGAGCTATTTTGCCTGCTGTGGACGCCTAAACGGTGGTGCATTGCATGTACAGTGTAAAAAGGAGTTCAACGAGCGCTTATACGTCGAAATGTCTCCAACGGGAAGGAAATGACGGCTAGATTTCTTCGAAATCGACGAAATCTTCGCGATTTGCGAGCTATTTTGCTTTTCTCGACGCTTAAACGATAGTGCATTACATTTGCAGTGTAAAATAGAGTTCAGCGAGCGCTAAAACGTCTGAATGTCTCCAGCGGGAAGGAAATGACAGTTTGTTTCCGTCAAAATCGACGAAATCTTCGCGATTTGCGAGCTATTTTGCTTGTCTCGACGCTTAAACGGTAGTGCATTAAATTTGCAGTGTAAAATGGAGTTCAACGAGCGCTTAAACGTCGAAATATCTTCAACAGGAAGGAAATGACGTCTATATTTCTTCGAAATCGACGAAATCTTCGCGATTTGCGAGCTATTTTGCTTTTCTCGACGCTTAAGCGGTAGTGCATTACATTTGCAGTGTAAAATGGAGTTCACCGAGCGCTTAAACGTCGAAGTATCTGCAACGGGAACGAAATGACATCTATATTTCTTCGAAATCGACGAAATCTTCGTGATTTGCGAGCTATTTTGCATGTCTCGTCGCTTAAGCGGTAGTGTATTGCATTTGCAGTGTAAAATGGAGTTCAACCAGCGCTCAGACGTCGAAGTATCTCCAACGGGAAGGTAATGGCGGCTAGATTTCACCGAAATCGACAAAATCTTCGCGATTTGCGAGCTATTTTACTTGTCTCATCGCTTAAGCGGTAGTGCATTGCATTTGCAGTGTAAAATGGAATTCAACCAGCGCTCAGACGTCGATATATCACCAACGGGAAGGAAATGACGGCTAGATTTTAGCAAAATCGACGGAATCTTCGCGATTTGTGAGCTATATTGCTTGTTTCGACGCTTAGATGGTAGTGCATTGCATTTGCAGTGTAAAATGGTGTTCAACGAGCGCTCAAACGTCGAAATATCTACAACGAGAAGGAAATGACACTTAGTTTTCATCAAAATCGAAGAAATCTTCGCGATTTGCGAGCTAGCTTGCGTCTCGAAGCTTAATCGGTAGTGCATTGCATTTGCACTGTAAAATGGAGTTCAACGAGCTGTTAATCGTCGAAATATCTCCAACGGGTAGGAAATGACACTTAGTTTTCGTCAAAATCGACGAGGCCTTCGCGAATAGCGAGCTATTTCGCTTGTTTCCACGCTGAAACGATAGTGCATTACATTTGCAGTGTAAAATGGATTTCAACGAGCGCTTAAACGTTGATATATCTCCAACGGGAAGGAAATGACAGTTAGTTTCCGTCAATATCATCGCGATTTGGGAGCTATTTTGCTTGTTTCGGCGCTTAAACTGTAGTGCATTGCATTTGCAGTGTAAAATGGATTTCAGCGAGCGCTCAAACGTCGAAATGTCTCCAACGGGAAGGAAATGACGGCTAGATTTCATCAAAATCGACGAAATCTTCGCGATATGCGAGCTATTTTGCTTGTTTCGACGCTTAAACGGTAGTGCATTGCATTTACATTGTGAAATGGAGTTCAACGAGCGCTTAAACGTCGAAATATCTGCAACGGGAAGGAAATGACGGCTAGATTTCATCGAAATCGACGAAATCTTCGCGATTTTTTAGCTATTTTGCCTGTTTCGACGTTTAAACGGTAGTGCATTGCATTTGCAGTGTAAAATAGAGATCAAAGGGCGCTTATACGTCGAAATGTCTCCAACGGGAAGGAAATGACAGTTAGTTTTCGTCAAACTCGACGAAATCTTCGCGATTTGGGAGCTATTTCGCTTGTTTCGACGCTTAAACGGTAGTGCATTGCATTTGCAGTGTAAAATGGAGTTCAACCAGCGCTCAGACGTCGAAATATCTCCAACGAGAAGGAAATGACACTTTGTTTTCATCAAAATCGACGAAATCTTCGCGATTTGGGAGCTATTTTGCTTGTTTCAGCGCTGAGACGATAGTGCATTACATTTGCAGTGTAAAATAGAGTTCAGCGAGCGCTTAAACGTCGAAATATCTCCAACGAGAAGGAAATGACAGTTAGTTTCCGTCAAAATGAACGAAATCTTCGCGATTTGCGAGGTATTTTGCGTGTTTCGACGCTTAAGCCGTAGTGCGTTAGATTTGCTGTGTAAAACTGAGTTCAACGAGCGCTTATACGTCGAAATCTCTCCAACGGGAAGGAAATGACGGCCAGATTTCATCGAAATCGACGAAATCATCGCGATTTTCCAGCTATTTTGCATGTTTCGACGCTGAAACGGTAGTGCATTACATTTGCACCGTAAAA
>NW_022884116.1:0-18732 GCF_011952255.1 Bombus vosnesenskii | reverse complement strand
TATCATGAACGAGGGGCCTAAGGGGTGTTGTGCGGATCGTAAACAAGCGGTTGCCTAGGTGTGAATTATAAACAAGCGGTTGCTCAGCATATGCGTACTGGGGCTATGACAAAAGACAAGGGGATGCTAGGGGACGATAAATGAATTAACAGGAGTATGAATTGAGAAGTCCGAGAGTGCAGATTGCGTTATCAAGATGGTGTTGTTAAAAGAGAGTTGAATTTGCGTTGACGAATTGTTAATTAATTATCTAATTGTTTTAATTATTATACGTTTATTGCAATTGGGTCATGTTTAATAGCCACTGTTTTCTGTTTAATTAACATCTGTTTAATCCATTTATCATTAATAAACTAATCATAATAATTTACGATATGGACATTTGATAACTAATAGAACAAGTTTAAGTCGTCATATTATCCTTTCTGGGGACGACTCTGAACAGGTATCCAATGTCAAGAGCGCTATAATTGTCCGAATAACTACCGACATTGGCGCTGAGATTATGCGGGAGATAGAGGAGGTGCAGATGTCACTCCTTCTAAAGGCCTGAAGGCTACCTATGTGCATAGGCTCAGGCAGCCATCCCATAAAGTACGACCGGTTAGAATATACGCGCTTCTGCGTGAAACGATGCGTATCCTCGAAAATGAGGTTAATCTCTTCCGGGCGACGGTGGCGAGTCCAACCTTAGGGCGACTTCAAGAGGTGTGGATCATTCCAAGAGGTCTCGTCATTCCGGCAATGAATTTGGGAAGAGATCGCGGTGCCTCAGAGAAGCTCGGACAATGAGATGTCATTCGCATGTCAACGTCGGCGCTCAGAAAATGTCTTATTAGACACTAGTTACCTTCAAAGACAAAGAAATCCTGACCTGGCCTGGCCAAAATAATGCTCTAAAGAAAACCGGCCACGTTGCTGCTATTATCCTTGCGAAAGGCATAGCTACAAGATATCAACAATATTTTACGACAAAGAACAAGTTAACTCCATTATATTATAAGATTTCTATCGTAAAACGATGTTATCAAAAACTTTTGCACGTAACTGTATATATAAATTAGCAACAAATTAGCAACACTGCGGTTTAAAGACTTACTTCAGGTTAAACACAGACGTTGATTCAAGAATCACCCAAAATTTAATGAGCTAGAGAGGAGCAGTGTTCAGTTCTAAGTTCTGCTGGGTCTGCCATTTAAGGTCTATCTACGGATTGATTGATAAAACAGATTCTAAGGATTTCAATTATTCTACATATTCGAAAGCCTTTCATAATATTATAAACTGTTGTGTTCTAGCTTCCATCATTATAGTATATTATTATGATTAAAATGATTGCCATTTTAGCTATTCTATTAATATTACTATATTCCTTGTACAAATATTGTTATTTGATATTTCTGTTCTTTGATAAATCTCTTTAAAGATAGTAACCTGTAAATTTCTACACGCCCACGATCGCTGTCCACTCTCGATCTTACGAGATACCATTGGTGTAAAGCGCTCGTCTAAAGATCAGTGCCCGCTGGCCAAACACTGAACTTCGTAAATTGCTCCCCAATTGGTTTTCGAATAGAACTCTTTTGCTTGCTGTTACTTCGCAAACAGCTTCAAGGACTGTTCACAATGTAAAGTTGCAGAGGACAACCTCTCTGACGGATACTTCCATCGTGAATCTTTGTTCACGAATAGAATAGAGTTGGTTCCAAACAGAGGACATAAAAATTTGGCCATGCAGGTCCTAAACCGTAATTCCCTCCATATATCCAATGATTGTTCGCAAACTGTTCAACAGCGTGATCTCGGTGACCGAACTTTCCCTAAACACATTTAATGAATAGCACACTTCAATAACTGTAACTTCAGTAACAATAAAAAAATTAAAAATATGTATACATTAAGATATCTACTAATTATTACACATTATATATGTCGGGTTTACATTAGAATTAGGGTTAGAGGCGTGAAACGAATCTTCGTTTGGGTTACACGTTGTCGTTATGCAATAGAGAAGACATTGACTAGTGCAAATACGATTATTATAGAACCGGACAAGTTACCGTGGTAGTTAGGTACTCGAGAAACTAATGACAATGATCCTAGGTTCAATAACGAATCCGCGGTCGACGGGATGATAGATGGACGTACTCACAAAATCTAAGTCGGACGCGTAATATTCACTGGTCGTAAAGGGTTACTCCTTTCATCAATGAGGTCGCGAGCGAGAATGTCTTTCCCGCCCCGATGATGCCACAGAGGAAAACTATAATGGGGTGTGTCTAAGGACACGAGATCATCGGGTTCGTCGACAAAAGCCTTCGTTCAGAAAGTAAGGGAAATTGGCGTTGCTGCTAATTGGTCAATCTCCATATCGGTGGTTAGAAAAAGATGCTAGCCGCCCTCGAGGGAAAGTTGCTAGTGGGAGACGCCGCTCGTTGAAAAATATGTCTCCCCTATCTTCCCGTAGTTGGGACAAAGACCGTTCGTCTGTTTGAAGGACTTTAGTTAACTAAATCTTAAGATTTATAACGGGCCCTCGAGCTAGCTGAACATGTACTGCGGAGACGCATCGACATCTGGCAATCATCTTACTCGAAGAATAGGGTCTGCGTGTGGCGAGCTACGGGACAGAGACCGTTGGAATGTGTACTGTCGAGTGTTACAACTGTTTCCTTTTTAAAGAGAGCTATAGAATTATTCCATGCCTTTGTTAGACAAAGCGTTCATCCCGTGACCGCGGCTACGTTCGGCGATTGACTGTCGCCTCGAGCCCAAGCTCATTATCACAACTCTCGAACAATTACAATCGGATTGAATAACTACAATTGTTCAATTACAGCTATAGTAGACTCTAGGTTACAATGTTGCGAGATTATCCAAAGTTTCAAAGGCTCCGGTGTTCTTTCATCTCCGACATATAAATAAGCGTAGCGACATAGAAGAGAGAGAGAGATAATTCCTTAGTTCAGAGTTCCTCAGATCCCCAGTTCTTGTTAGTCTTGTTAATCGACGTGTTTGCATTTGTCAATTTGTAAATTATCGCAAATCTATCAAATTAAAATCTTGTAATTAATAAGAGTGAAAACATATTGCGAACGATTCGAGTAACTTCGAGTATTTGAAATTTCAACGACAATTCTGTCAATTTCCAATTAGGATATGAATAAACATTTTTTGTGAAGAATATTTGTCTAATAATATAATAAGATTAAGCGAACATTTATTTTCACCAACTTTAATCCTCTCCCGTGCCAGTACTCCTGCGCGTAGCAGGTTAGCCGAAACGTGGAGTTTAATTGTCAATCGCATTAAATAACAGACAACACTACAATTTAATCTGAATTCAAAAATTAACGGCAACACAACCAAAACGAACCAAACAAAAACGTAACAATATTGATTTCTGATCCGGAGTCTAATAGTAAATTTGTCTTAGTTTTTAAATCTGGGGAGACTATTCTAGCGGTGGGAGTACTTGGAGGTTCGTTCATTTTTATTGAAACAATCCGGAGAGTCCAAATCTGAGTCCGATCCTTGGTGATTTTCTTTTGTCAATTCTTCTCGTATTTTCTTCTCTTTTTGATCCAGCAGGAAGGTTCTCCCACAGTATTTGGTGGTGGTTCCGTTGGTTTTACAGCTGGCTTTACATTCGCTCTGGTTTTTGTTGTTGCTGATTTTCTATACCGGTTTGGAAGCATCGAGAAAGTTCCAAACACCGTTGCTAGGCAGTTTCTACCTCGAGTTTGATTATTAATACAATGTATGTCCCATTGTATCGGCACCTCTGGGGCAACATCACACGTGGCTAGGCCCGCTCCCGAGGCCGCATGCCGCCACTACCACATTTCTCGGAAAACCCACACAACCACTCCAGACCTCCGTTAGGCAAAACGTCCATCCCGTGACCGTGGCTACGTTCGGCGACCAATTGTCACCTCGAACCCAATCTCGCTATCACAAATCTTGAACAATTACAGCTAGGATAAAATCTAGGCTAGAGTAGGGGATGTTCCCAAAATTTCCAAGAAAAGGCTTCGGCTTTCCTTTCATCTTCGATATATATAAAAAAAGATAGGCGAATGAACAATACTTTATTCAAAAGGCGAAGTTACACTTCAGTAGCAAAATACAGACTGACTTACTTACTAAAGAACTGGGATCTTTGCCTCCTCACTATGATTCATATATATCACGGGTGGGAGTTCGGTTACTGTCTATTCTCACCGCTATCGCATGACCAGGTGTTGTATGCATATCCTGAGGTCGGCGGATTCCTGGCATCTGGGCGACGTTACAAACTGATCGATCCCCTAATTTCTGTTACGATAATAGGGGTGGTTCAATTGAGTTTACACTAAATTAACAGGTATAAATTAATGTTTATTTCAACAACTTCGTAAAGGGATAGTTACGCTGGTGCGTATGTACAAGTTAAGTAAACGATTGATTTAAGGGTAGAAACCCGATAAAGGTATGTTGACTATTCTAACGATGAAAAATAAGTAAAGTTCTGTGACGATGCTCTGTCGGAGGAAAGCTAGTGATAGGTATGTCTAACCATCGGATTTGTTGATGATAATGTTGGTTAGGAGAGCGAGGACAGTAGACATTGCTTCTGATTGAAATTGAACTTCGTATAAGTTGATGGAAATTTTATTGTATAAATCCAACAGAGTGTCGGTTCAAAGTGTTACAACAGAATAATGTGTTGAGCGCTAATTTAGGAGGGTTTTATATGGAGGTTTTAGTCCCTTTGGAGGGGCTGTTTTGTTATTATTTCGATAGCTATGGCATGCAGGATGTTTCGTCTACTTTATTACTGTTTCTGAGCGGGTGGCCTTTCTTGAGCGTGTGACACTTCCACCGGCATGTCGGTTGACGTCCACGGTTCGGCTAGCGAAAAAAGGAATAAATCGTAAAACTAAAGGATCGTTCAAAATTGACACTTTATACGTTCGTTCAGGTTTGTATAACGAGATTGCGATATTAATTACACTATGTTACGTAGATATTAGTCTATATTCACTATTTACTGAAACTGTAGTAAGACTGACTAAACTTCGATTTTGATGTTTTTTGCGTATGTCGTGCAAATCTATATTTTGAAAAATCTTTTCCTATCCATACAAGGACTGAACTTGCTTAATTTCCGAGATATTCGCGAAAAACTGCCGGTATCGCTTGAATGAATTCTGCCTATAGTTGTGCGTCCGTGCAACCTATGCGTAGGTTGCTACCGGATACAGTATTTTGTTCATAGTATATGTAGGTATGATAGGGGGAGATTGAAAGATTACGGGAGATTAAAAGATTACGGGAGATTGAAAGATTACGGGAGATTGAAAGATTACGGGAGATTGAAATATTATTTAACTGCCAGGTAAAGAGAGACGTCCTCTTGAACTCGCTGACTAAGCCCTCTTGTCTTCATGTAGGCATTCTCTGCAAACACACACATACATTCTTTTATGCAAAAACTGCCTAGGTCGAGTTCACCGTCAAGCCACAAAAACGCGTGTGCTCGGCAAAAACAGAATAAGCCGATGAACCACCAATCAACGAAATAAACTTGATCATTACAATAGACAATATAGAGGAAATTTATGTCGGTTTTTCCCTAACAATAAATAATGTCAATGTTTGCGTACATTTATTGTACAATTATATTATTTATATAAATGTTCTTATGCTGTACAATTACATATATGTCGAGTCAAAGTCCGAATCTGGGCCCGAGTCGTCCTCTTGGCGGAGGCTTGGGACAGGTAAGGATTCCTCACTGAAGCTATTCATTTTTTACACTGAAGTTATTTTTATTGACACACACAAAAATGTTACAGAGTTGACACAGCTCACAATGATCACATACTCGCGACATCCGTGACGTCGTGCGTGGAAAAATAGGTCTCTCCTGTCTTCCTGTAACTGGGACAAAGACTGTTTATCTGTTGAAGGATTTTAGGTAACTAGATATTAGTGTTTATAACGGTCCTCGGGCTAGCCGATCACGTACTGCGGAGACGCGTCGGCATCTGGTAAACATCCTGCCCGGAGAATAGGATCTGCGTGTGGCGAGCTACGGGACAGAAACCGTTGGAATGTTTACTGCCACGTGCCGCTACAAATCTTTCTTTTAAGGAGAGCTATAGGGTTACTCAATGCCTTTGTTAGACAAAGCGTTCATCCTTTGACCGCGGCTACGTTCGGCGACTAATTGTCGCCTTGAGCCCAAGCTCATCATCACAAATCTCGAACAATTACAATCGGACTGGGTGACTACAATTGTTTAATTACAGCTATGGTAGATTCTAGATTACGGTGTTAAGGAATTTTTCCGAAATACCAAGGGGAAGGCTCCGATGACCTTTCATCTCCGACATATACTTTAGCCTGCCACGTGATTCTAACAACCTCGATTGAATTTATGTGCAAGTGCAAGTGCATTTTACGCAGTTTATCAATAGTTAGCGACTATCTCCACTCGAATAACTCTACCAGTGCTATACAGCTCTCAGGGTGCATGCCGTGATCGCCCACTCCTTATAATAATATCAAACAATCCCATTATTTACATCTACAAATTTAAAGCCGGCGCAACAGAACACCCATCCACTAGATAAACAAAACAAAATAATACAACCGCCAAGCACGAACGCTCTGTAGATTGTTATCATCTGTTCCATTCGTGCTTTATAGACTAAACACTCATTCGTTAGATATTTAATTATTAAATTCAAATTATAAACTGAATTTCAGCCACTGTCTAATAAATACTGCTCGCAAACCATCTATCATTTCTTAAATCAAATATAAGAATTGTTTATTTTTTAAATTATGCTGTGTGTCTAAACACAGCCCACTTAAACATTGTATCGACCGCGTGACATTGATTGTCAACAAGTCCTATAAACTAAGATCTTTCAAATTTCTTTTGTTTTTGATAGACACAACCGCTAGCCGATGAGTTATTCCGGTATATTTGGCTTGTTCTTTGTTATTATACAATTACTGCCACTTTTTACGACTGACCTCCTTTCTCGTAGTGACGCGACACTATGCTATATTTAATCAAAACTCATAATTGTAGCGATAAAATACTTCCTATCAATACAATATTATTTAATACAATAATATAAAATTTAAATATCCTGGTTTAGGGCTGTTAAAGGATATAGGTTTGGGTTTATTAATTAATCGATTCACGCAGATTCGATTTTCTCCAATATATTTGATCGCCTCGTACAACACGTCTTAACACACAAAATACACTCGGTCAATTAACACGTGGTCGACTTCTAAGACAAAAGAGCGTCGTTAGAAGTCGTACCAACTTAGCTTGTAGTAACTAGCGATCATGCCAACCTAACATTTTTCAACACTCCCCTTTGATCGTAGTTCCTACAAGCCCCATAGCTTTGGTGAAATACTGAGTCTTAACCCTATTTAAGCCTTTGGTAAGGATGTCGGCGTCATTCTCAGGACTAGGTATATACGTATAATCTAATATCCCCTATATATAATACGTATAATCTAATATAAAAGTAACGCACTTGGACGTGCTTAGAACTTTCGGCAGCTACTTCATCCTTTGACCATGAAATAGCTCCGATATTATCACAGAAGATCTTGCAAGGGCGAGGGCAATATGACAATTGGCCCAACTCCCTTAACAGTAAGGAAATCCACACTGTTTCCCTTGCTGCTTCCTGCATCGTCACGAACTCCGCTTCGCACGTCGATTGAGCTATAATCGGTTGTTTTTTGGATAGCCAGGATATCGCACCACCAGCGAGTATGAACACATACCCGCTCCTGGATTTCCTGTCTACCGTGCAACCCGCAAAATCCGAGTCGCAAAACACCTTCAGAGGTTGCCCGGTTCTTTGGTATACTAAATTCAAGTCTTTGGTCTTTAGTAAATATCTGAATACCCGCTTCGCTGCTTTCCAATCGGATACAGTCGGATTCGCGCATCTTTGGCTTAGTTTCCCTATTGCACACGCAACATCAGGACGACTTACAGTAGCTACATACATTATGTGCCCCACAGCCTGTTCATATAATTTGCTGTCGAGAGGCTCATCACGTTCAATATCAAAACCAGCCTCGCATTCTCTAGCTAGCGGTGTCGACACTCCCACCACCCCAACCTCATGAGTAATGTCAAACAGATCCAGCATTTGACCTATCTGTATGGATTGATCAAATATCACAGTGGTGCTGTTTGGCATGCTCAGGCGGATGGATAGAAATTGAGTGTCTACACCTAGCATTCTTACGTCTAATTTGTCCTTAATCCTAGCTTTGAATATTTCAATCCACTCCTTCGTCCCAAACACAAGAATGCCACCCACATACACAGCTACAATCAAATCTTTGGACGCATTCACATACACACATGGATCGCTCACACATGGGTTCAGACTCATACCCTTTAAAATACTATTATTGTGCCTAAACCACATTCTCCCAGCTTGTTTCAGTCCATACAGGCTCTTTTTAAGTTTACACACAAATTGAGTTCTGTCCTTCCCTGGCTTGGGAAATTCTGGTTGCTCCATGTATATATCCTCATCCAGAGAACTGTTGAGATACGCACATTCCACATCGATGTGCTCATAAACCCACCCATTCTCCGCAGATAGAGCAAGCAGAATTCTTAGAGTTCTGCGTTTCACTATTGGACTGAAGGTTTCTGAGTAATCTACTCCAGGTCTCTGCCAGAATCACCGAGCTACCAGTCAAGCCTTATACCTATCAGGGTCTCTCTTTATCACAAGCACCCACTTACCGTCTATAACGTTTTTATTTAAGTGTCTTTGCACAATGTCCCACACATCTTTCCTTTTTAGATTGTCTAATTCTTTCCTTATTGCGTCAGACCGCTTTTGAGCATCTGGCCCCCTCAGGGCTTCGTACACATTCACAGGTACACACATGTTTTGAGTTTTACAAACGGTCGCAGTATGAGCACAATTATCACATGTTTTCGGTTTGTGCCGTCTTGCCGACCTCCTGGGCACAATCGGTACACTCACAGCCTCCACTGGATTATTCTCACTCGTTAAATTATCCATAAAGTAGTCAGTCTCCCCTTCGTCGTTTTCGCCATCACGCTGTGTTTCGACGTCAGTCTGGCCAACTCCCCTTCCAAGTTCAAAGGCTTCTACATCCCATATCCATTCTGAGGACCTACTTTTTATATTGCTCATCTCCGCTTTAGCGTTCTTGTAGGGGAACGTGTTCTCCACGAACCTGACATGACAGGATATTATCACCTTCTTGATCTTCGGCAGGTAAACTCTATAACCTTTGACCTGTTTGTCATATCCTACAAATATTCCCTCATCCACCCTGCTCTCGAATTTTCCTCCGCTTGGACTCTTCAGATACCAGACTCTGCATCCAAGCACACTCAGTCTGTTAATCTCCCCTTGGAGGCCACATCCCTTACCCTTCCATAATTCCAGTGGGATCTTGTCTCCGATAGCAGTGAATGGAAATAGGTTCCTTATGTGACATGTCGTGTTCACAGCCTCCCCGCACAGATAGTCAGGGAGTCCTGATTGGATGAGTAAACATCTAGACATTTCGACCTATTTGCTCGTTCGGAAACCCCATTTTGTTCAGGGTTTCTAGGAACGGTCTTTCTGTGTAAGATGCCTTTCTCCTTCAGATATTTCTCAAAGTTTTCCCCCGTGTACTCAACCCCGTTATCAGTTTGGAGGGCACTTATTTTGGATTGGTGCAAAGCCTCCACTTCCACCTGGTACTCGTTGAAACATTTGAGTACTTCATTCTTCCTACTGATGATTCTGACGTGCATGAAACGAGAAAAGTCATCAATAAGGGTCTCAAAATAATTACCTCCGCCCAGCCACTTGCATTGAGTTCTGCCACTAATATCGCTGTGAACAATCTCTAAAGGGCGTTGACACATGTGGTGAGCTGTCCTCGGAAATGGTACTTTGGTCATCTTTCCTTTCACGCAGACTCTGCATGGTTCCTCATGTTTCCTCGAGTCCTCTTTCACACTACTTACAGGGATTTTCCTCATCGCATTCCCATGTAGATGACCTAATCTCTCATGCCATGATACGATACTTTTGTATGCCTTGGCTTCAATGACCTCAATGTCGTCGTCATCTTTCCCAGGTCTTTCCTGATCATTCTCCACGGAAACGTTTGCTACATGCCTTTCAGATGGTATTGTCTCTAGGTAATACACATTGTCTCCTGCCTTTGAATTGAATATTACATCCCCATCATCATGTGTACCGATGGCCTCATCCCTCGTACATACTGCCAATTGCCTGATTGAGATTAGATTCACATTTAATTCAGGTACCCACAGGACGTTCGACAAGTATAGGTTCCACCCGCCACAGGCCTTAGTCATCTTCACGACGATCGTTCCTTTTCCCTTGACTTCCAGGTACACCTTACCAATCCTGATCTGTCCAGTTGCAGGCACGAAATCCACGAACCGATACCTGTCCGAAGTCATGTGATTTGAGGCCCCCGAGTCAAGGTAGCTGATCCTGTCCCTTTTCATGTGGCTGATAGATGATAGAGTTAGCGTGGAGATAAGTCCCTTGGACTTCGGTTTGTCTTCTGATTCTCTCTCCCTTTTGTCTCCTTGGTTTTGGTCCTCCTTATCTCCCTTTTCCTCTTGGCAGTGGTACGACATATGGCCTCATTTTCCACATTTGTAGCACTTCTTATCCTTTTGGTCTTTGTGCATTGGTTTCGCGCCATCTTTGGTTTGTTGAGGCTTGGGCCTCCATTGTTTCCAGGTCGCCATTGCGTTGTTCTTCTCGGATGAATCCATGGCCGCTTCGATCTGTTTTTCTTCAAGTAGAAGATCGGACTTCACGATCCTCATGGTTAGACTCTTATCGATTCTTATTGTTCTAATATACATTGCACAATTTGGATCCGCCACGAGGCCGGCCAAAACGAAACATGCCATCATATGGTCTTCAATTTTTAATCCTACGTTGGAGAGCTTGTCGCATAGGTCGTATATCCTCCCGTAGTATGTGGAGATATCCATGTTGGGGGTCTTCTCTATAGTTCCCAGTTCCCGTATGCATAAAACAGTGTCCATCGACGTAGACCTCCGGTGGACGTCCCCTAGCACCTTCCAGGAATCCCTTGCTGTTTTCAAAGTCCTAATTTCCCCAAGGTATTCGGGGCGAATATGCCGGGAAGGTACGCACGTGCCATGTTGTCCATCCTCATGCACTCTGGGTTCAACCTTTCTGCTGCCGTAAATCCTGGCTCTATTGCTTTCCAGCAACCCAGGAAAATTAACGAGGCTTCCGTCATTGTCTTCCAATATTCGTAATTCCCCTTTCTTAGGGCCGGCTTCATATCGCTGTCCACATCACCTATTCTCTCCTGGTCGACCATGGCGTGGTCTCTTCTTGGATTATCTCTGAAAACACAAAAACTCAAAAGTAATGCCTTTTATTACCGCAGTTTACTGCCCTGGGCCCATAACCTGTTAAAGGATATAGGTTTGGGTTTATTAATTAATCGATTCACGCAGATTCGACTTTCTCCAATATATTTTGTAATAATATATCGCCTCGTAAGACACGTCTTAACACACAGAATACACTCGGTCAATTAACACGTGGTCGACTTCTAAGACAACAGAGCGTCGTTAGAAGTCGTACCAACTTAGCTTGTAGTAACTAGCGATCATGCCAACCTAACATTTCTCTACAAGGACGACATATCCAGTGAATTAACGGCGCCTGAACAATTGCATCTCCTTAAAATTAACGGGTAAATCTATAACATAAGTAACAAAATTATTATCTAATTTCAATCTAGTACCCAAAAACTGTTCAACATAAATTCACTATACTCAAAGTGCATTCCCTTACAAATGATATCGATGTTTATGATATTTATTTGCTATATTATTGTTGATATTATTTGTTATAGGGCCAGACCACCGACCTCGGCCAGGACTATCCTGATTTGCCTTCAACATGGCCACAACCAACATAATATTAACTACGATAAAAAACCAAAATTAATAATTTGACTCTAACTATCGCCGCTATAATACGACTGGCCTGTATACATATTAAATAATTTATAGTAAATAACTTGTTTATAAATACACCTTGTCATATTTATCTACACTATCCTTTATCTTACGACCTACACTCACCTTGACCTACACATTATCGGTATTCCTTTATATTGTTCACAAACCGTTATAGCGCAATATTTCCAAATTCTATCATGTTTAATTCGGAAATATTATAATGGAACTTTCGGGCAGCCGACTATATCAGCCCAACTGTCTCGGGGTTCAAAGTAATTTCCTGTGCTCCCAGGT
This sequence comes from Bombus vosnesenskii, assembly GCF_011952255.1. Classification (NCBI taxonomy): domain Eukaryota; kingdom Metazoa; phylum Arthropoda; class Insecta; order Hymenoptera; family Apidae; genus Bombus; species Bombus vosnesenskii. Next base: position 6,371 of record NW_022884116.1, on the reverse strand, counting down.
TTTTTCTTGTAACGCGGCTTGGCAAGTAGATAGTTGTCACTGTACGACACTATATAAAATAAATTAGAACCTACTCTAATGTAGCTACAGCTACAAACTCACATCGAAATACTCGAGGAACGGCCAAATAGATAGAAATAAACTGAAAATACGGGTAAATGCAACCTCACTATATTCACATTAAGGAAAGGTACCACATCTCTTATTATTCTCAACCACCACATCATACAGCAAATCAAAACAGTTAAATAATCAGGTCTTTGCCCGGACCATCTACATCCAGACAAATTTGTTTGGAAACAACACATAAATAAAGAAATCGAGCAAATCAGACTCAAAAGGAAGAAAATGTACTGACTCATTGTAGACATTCTACCAGTGAACAATTACCAAAAAATAAACTATCGCTACATAAAACAAGTTTACTATGAATGTTCGTAAAAACCAGAAATTCGTTCGAAGAATAGAAAAGCACTGATCTGGTATATGGTCAGTTATGACCATAGAATAGGTGCTAATGGGTCGATGTAGATTAGCGGTGAATTCGCATATAGTACAGATATACACATTTATATTATACAGAGTGTTTTTTCAAATTATTCTTTCGGATAACCATTCCGATGAAAACAGTTCTTCTTGTACAAAAGCAACAAAGCTTTTTCTTAAGGTGAAAATGCGTCGTTCAAAAGACAATTTTTTTCAAACGATGAAATTAAATGCAAATTTATCTTCATGCTTCATGGTGAATTTCACATTGTTAGATTTGTAACCAATCAGGCCAAAGAAAATGCTGATGCTCTGATTGTAAACACAGTCAATCGATTTTCTAATGACAATAAATCCGTTATCATTGTCGAATAAGATATTAATTTGTTAATGTCATTATGACGATCGATCAGTTCGTCGAAAACGACAGGACCGAGGAAAAACTGAAGCAAGAAAGAGAAAAGGATAATCCGAACTTATTTAGTGATTAAGCTCAATTAAGCGGTTCAATGTAACAGAATCCTTTATTTTGTTCTTTATTTTTCAAAATACTTCTAATTTCACAAATAAATTTGAAAGACGTATAAAATAATTATATTTAAAATAATATAAATTGATAGTCTCGTGATTATCGCATTCTCAATTTAGTTTTCGATATATTTATCCGCGAATCGACGAACTTTAGTGCAAATAAAATTATTATCATGTAACTACTGTGGGGGAAAGGGGCCGCGCCTTCGACAAGCTTGAGAAGTGTTTATCCAGCGAATACTACACGCATGTAAATACACCGTAAATAAGCCGCAATAATTACAAAAGATGAGGTTAGAAAGGAGTTAAGAGTGAAAAATTTGAGTGCACTCGTAGGTTACACGCGAAATGATTAGCATAAAATAATAATTGTTCTATTTCGAAAAATAATATCAATTATCAATTCGTTCAGTATTTGTATAATTAACTTGTTTTTATTTCAAGCAAGCTATTAAAAAGACTAACCCTAACGCAATACATTGATGACATTTACATTTAATTGGTTTACAATAGACATTTCTTACAACCTATGCAGTTATGCACGGGACATTGAGTTAGCCCAATTCTCGTTTATATATATTATAAACAGAAGATAAGAGATAGATTTGTGGTGGACTTGGGCAACCAATACTGACCCATACGCTGCCTCAGCACACAACTATAGGCTGACTACACTATAGTACTATCGACAGTTATTTGCGAATATCTCGGATACTAATATATTCAATATAATAATATATTCGGATAATATATTCAAAACCCATCGAAATCGAAGAGGAAGTACTTTTTTTCCACAAGTCCACTCATTATCATATGTTTATCTATGGTTTAATTCAGTACCTATATATATTCCTCTATACATATGTAAATAATAAATCTCTGAGATAGAAATACTCGTAGAGTTGCAAGCATTATAGATGTCCGACGTCCAATTAAAAAAAGTTTCACGCATCTCAATAAAAAATCAATAGATAACAACGTACTGCTCCCAATATACATAGTCCAAGTATTCTCTCATAGCAATATTAGTAACTTACCAAAAATTAGCCGTCTGAATTACTTTAGGGTAAAATGGGGAAAAACCAGAAAAAATTACATGACGCAATGCCACAAATGCCAACTGTTATGTCATATCTCACAAAACTGTAACCTTAATTATCGGTGCGTAAAATATATTGAGTCGCATTGACCAGGCAAGTGCAAAATAAAAAAAGAAGACGCGGAAACAAAGACAAAATCAAACCTGCGACCCCTCCTATCCAACATAAGCTAAGTATTCGAAATAGTCATAAACAACCCCCTAGTTTCCTTCCGCACAAAAAACAACGTAATCCAACACAATCAAATCGGCTTCCGACACAAACATTCCACACTGTACGCAATAAATAAACTAACGTCAGACATCTGGTGGGCTCCCAATGCAAAGCAACGAGTAGTCGCCTGCCTTGAAAAAGCATTCGATATAGTAAAAATTTTCGGCCTTATATACAAAATATGTATTTCTTTGGACAATAAACGTTATAATTAAAATTAAAAAAGCACTCGTTTTCGTTTGATCACGAAAGTTAAGCAACGCTAGGCACGAATGGTACTTGGATGGTTCAACGTTTGGGAACTCCGTGTGGTATTGGTTTTTTCATTTTTACAATTTTTTTTTTTGCTTTCCTTAATAATCTATTTTTAATAATCTATAATATAAGCATCGAAAAAAAGAAATATTTTAGTACTACGCGACTATTGCCATACATTGTATCATTCTCATTTTTACATACATCTGTTTTTTTAATATTCTTTTTTTCTTGAATATTAAGAGCAAGTAACAAAACTACTTACTTCAGCCAACTCTCATACTACGTTGAGTGCGCTCGTTCTCGTCCGATCTCACATCATCGTCATTAGCATCTCGAGTATCTAATTACTACGGCTACTTGTCAAATTCTGTAATAATCATATTTGCACTAGTAAATATCTTCTCTATTACATAACAACAATGATTAATCCAAATGAAGATTCGTTACACTCACCTAACCCTAATCATAATGTGAACGCGACATATATATGCTCGAAATAATATATATATTAAATATAGATACAAGCATACAAATAAATTAAAATAAACGTTCCAGCACGTGTTTTAAGGAGACTGTGATTTGCCAAAGTTGATCTATCTTCGAACAAAAGGAGTTAGCATGATTTAGCTCACGATTAAAGCAATATGTGTTGACCGGTGTAGAATAAATTGTTGGTTCTAAGACATCTTAAAGGGACATTAAGAGAAAATTGCTGGTTGACATTAGAAGAAGAAATAATACCGTCTACTATTTTATTTACAGATAAGATGTCAAACATTATTCTCTTAATTTTATATAAAATATAAAAAAAGGATTTATATGTTTATGATACCAAACATACTTTTGCATGAATATAACGAAAACTAAGACCGAGCATTCGTATCTATAAGAAAATGTTGTTCAGAATCATGATCTCACGATATATTTCAAGGGCATCGAAATCGATGAGCAAGTAGCTCTTCGACAGGTTCACCTGCTCTAATAATGACATTTCATTAAATTTTTAAGACGTCGTATTAAGAAAACGAAAATCTGTTATGCCTATGAAGCGGAGATACACGTTCGCATAACACCGAAGTTTTCTTTTTCAAAAAGCACTTTTTAGTTATGACTGATCAGAGAATATTTTCAATCGGAGAAAGGTTCATGCAAATTGAGCATTGAGCATGAGTCTGTACCATTCAGATTTCTATATAACATAACAATACTAAAAAATATGAAAGCAGAAGAACCGATTAAACACCGTATGAATTTGGACATTATTTTAGAAAATGAAAATCATCGAAATGTAGATAGAAGCGATATGATTAATGAAATAAAAATATTTTGTGACATATACAGTAAAAATTTGTTGTATATAACAGCAATGTAATGTTCGAATATGATACATAAAATTAAGGATTTATTTTCCAATTTTATGTTACTTTAAGAATATTACTAATTATTCCAATCGCTTCTGCAGGGCGTGCTTTCTCTAGATTAAAATTAATTAAAAATTATATACATACTACTATGTCTCAGGGCAGACTATCTAATTGATTATTTAATTTGAATACGTTATGTGAAAAGTGAAATTACGAAGATATAATTATTGATTTTGCACGAAACAAAGCGAGAATAATAAACTTTATGAAATAATTGTGCCTCACTAAGTTTCAAAATAATAAACATTTCAGAGACGGGTATTTTTCTTAATATGTACTCAATCATCGAGTCATTATTTTGTTATTATTATTACTAAAAACTTTATAATTAGAATAGGAATAAATTTTCGTCAAAGAAAGTTATGAGCTACAGAGGTACATGTCTTTTCTGTTTCTAATTTGTAATGCTATACATCTGTATAATAATATTATTTTGTCAGAGCGAGACTTTTAAATATAATGTATGTAAATATGTAATTTTAAAAATAAGATTTTGTTTAGAAAAACTGTTTGTTATAGGACTAGAAACATTCTCGAGGACGTAAGGTTCTAAACAAACGTTCTCCTTTCTTATTGAATGTCAGAGATAGGGATACCTGACACGAAATATCAAGGTCTAATATCGACAGTCAATAAGGAATAACGAATAAAATTTTATCAGCTATTAGATTTTCATACCTTATTCATTTTTCTTCCTTTAGGAAAGACATTTCTTCTTCCGTTTTTATTCAAAATTATTATTTGCAATTGATTTTAGAGAAAAACTTTCCATTAGTCTATTTGCAATAAAAAGATCCTTCCCTTATGAATCTTATGAATCGATTTGCAACTGACAACTAAATTGTAATGAAAGAACATAATGAACGATAAATCCAAATTCGTAATCTAGAATATTGTATTACTGTTACGTGTTTTGAATGTAGGTACACACACATGTAATATATTTTGGATATGCACACATTTATATATTTTATTTTATATACATTTACATATTTTAACATACTATTTACACATAAAATTTCGCATTATAATAATCGTTATATATAGTAATCGATATTAAAATAATTATTAAATATTTGTTTAATTAATCCTAAAATTGAAGTATAATTATGAAAATGTTAACAAAAGAATTACGTTTAGATTTCATAAGCATATCGCAAAGTGACCGATTTAACCAGCGATCGTACAGAGGTCCCACATGTAGTCCTGAAGTATAACCAATCAGCAAACAACGCTACCTCGTCGTCGACATTATATCATGCTAGCGCATCATCATAGAGTTCAGTACTGTTTAATCTGTTGAGATAAATGTCATGTTGGTATGATCACTAGTTCCTACATGCGAAGTTGGTACGACTTCTAACGACGCCCTTTTGTTTTGGCTTCTGCCACGTGTTAATTATCTGAAAGTATCCGGTGTGTTCATATGGCTGTACATGGTGGTGAAATACAGAATATAAAAACTGAATCTGTGTGAATCAATTAAATATCGAACTCCAAAACCTATTTAATAACAGGGGTAGTGCAGTAACCGAAATGGAAATTATTCTACATGCAAAAGTAAGTCGTAATAACAAATACAGTTTTCTTCTTTTATATTTTTTGTATTTTTACTGCATTTTTGATTTTCATATACATAACCGTCTTTCATTAAAAGAAGAATTTAATTTCTGAAGGATTTTTCATACAAATTTGAATAATAACTGCTATTTTTGTTGTCTTATTTCAACCTTTGTCCTTGTTTGGGCTACTGTATCGCTTATTTCTTTTTAATGTTTGCATTGTTCATAGGCTGTACTAATTTTGTGTAAGTAATTTAGAAATATATGAGGTCTTGCAAATCAAATAATTTGATGTAGGAAATTCTTGATTTTCATAAAATAGTTCTGAACTGCTATGACTGCGTGGAAACGAAGAAGTTCGGAAATGAAATATAGAGTAAGTAAACTTCTTCGCAATCGTATGTTGAGAGAATACGGTACATGTTTCATTTCTCCTTTCGTATGATCTTCTTGTAGACTAATCATGTTTCTTCTAATAATCTTTTATTTCACGTATCTGATTGGCCACAATTTTTTAAGAATAAATTTTTATAAATTTCTTTTTTGTTAAAGTTATTTTTTCTTTTTTAATTTATCTTTTATTACAGACTGTCACATTTCAATAAGAAAAGTTCTATTTATTTAATATTATTTATGTTTATTTCTACATAGAATTATTTATGGCATATGTATACTTAGGCTAAGTCTTTAAATTTGTTGGTTACTGCAAAACAAACATAACAAAGTATTTAAGTTGTTCTTAGATTATTATAATTTGTGAATTTGTCTGAATTGCTATTCTTCTATGATAAAATGAT
>NW_022884115.1:0-17340 GCF_011952255.1 Bombus vosnesenskii | reverse complement strand
AGAAATACTCGTAGAGTTGCAAGCATTATAGATGTCCGACGTCCAATTAAAAAAAGTTTCACGCATCTCAATAAAAAATCAATAGATAACAACGTACTGCTCCCAATATACATAGTCCAAGTATTCTCTCATAGCAATATTAGTAACTTACCAAAAATTAGCCGTCTGAATTACTTTAGGGTAAAATGGGGAAAAACCAGAAAAAATTACATGACGCAATGCCACAAATGCCAACTGTTATGTCATATCTCACAAAACTGTAACTTTAATTATCGATGCGTAAAATATATTGAGTCGCATTGACCAGGCAAGTGCAAAATAAAAAAAGAAGACGCGGAAACAAAGACAAAATCAAACCTGCGACCCCTCCTATCCAACATAAGCTAAGTATTCGAAATAGTCATAAACAACCCCCTAGTTTCCTTCCGCACAAAAAACAACGTAATCCAACACAATCAAATCGGCATCCGACACAAACATTCCACACTGTACACAATAAATAAACTAACGTCAGACATCTGGTGGGCTCCCAATGCAAAGCAACGAGTAGCCGCCTGCCTTGAAAAAGCATTCGATATAGTAAAAATTTTCAGCCTTATATACAAAATATGTATTTCTTTGGGGAATAAACGTTATAATTAAAATTAAAAAAGCACTCGTTTTCGTTTGATCATGAAAGTTAAGCAACGCTAGGCACGAATGGTTCTTAGATGGTTCACCGTTTGGGAACTCCGTGTGGTATTGGTCTTTTCATTTTTACAATTTTTTTTTTTTGCTTTCCTTAATAATCTATTTTTAATAATCTATAATATAAGCATCGAAAAAAAGAAATATTTTAGTACTACGCGACTATTGCCATACATTGTATCATTCTCATTTTTACATACATCTGTTTTTTTAATATTCTTTTTTTCTTGAATATTCAGAGCAAGTAACAAAACTACTTACTTCAGCCAACTCTCATACCACGTTGAGTGCACTCGTTCTCGTCCGATCTCACATCATCGTCATTAGCATCTCGAGTATCTAATTACTACGGCTACTTGTCAAATTCTGTAATAATCATATTTGCACTAGTAAATATCTTCTCTATTACATAACAACAATGATTAATCCAAATGAAGATTCGTTACACTCACCTAACCCTAATCATAATGTGAACCCGACATATATATGCTCGAAATAATATATATATATTAAATATAGATACAAGCATACAAATAAATTAAAATACACGTTCCAGCAAGTGTTTTAAGGAGACTGTGATTTGCCAAAGTTGATCTATCTTCGAATAAAAGGAGTTAGCATGATTTAGCTCACGATTAAAGCATTATGTGTTGACCGGTGTAGAATAAATTGTTGGTTCTAAGACATCTTAAAGGGACATTAAGAGAAAATTGCTGGTTGACATTAGAAGAAGAAATAATACCGTCTACTATTATATTTACAAATAAGATGTCAAACATTATTCTCTTAATTTTATATAAAATATAAAAAAAGGATTTATATGTTTATGATACCAAACATACTTTTGCATGAATATAACGAAAACTAAGACCGAGCATTCGTATCTATAAGAAAATATTGTTCAGAATCATGATCTCACGATATATTTCAAAGGCATCGAAATCGATGAGCAAGTAGCTCTTCGACAGGTTCACCTGCTCTAATAATGACATTTCATTAAATTTTTAAGACGTCGTATTAAGAAAACGAAAATTTGTTATGCCTATGAAGCGGAGATACACGTTCGCATAACACCGAAGTTTTCTTTTTCAAAAAGCACTTTTTAGTTATGGCTGATCAGAGAATATTTTCAATCGGAGAAAGGTTCATGCAAATTAGGCATTGAGCATGAGTCTGTACCATTCAGATTTCTATATAACATAACAATACTAAAAAATATGAAAGCAAAAGAACCGATTAAACACCGTATGAATTTGGACATTATTTTAGAAAATGAAAATCATCGAAATGTAGATAGAAGCGATATGCTTGATGAAATAAAAATATTTTGTGACATATACAGTAAAAATTTGTTGTATATAACAGCAATGCAATGTTCGAATACGATACATAAAATTAAGGATTTATTTTCCAATTTTATGTTACTTCAAGAATATTACTAATTATTCCAATCGCTTCTGCAGGGCGTGCTTTCTCTAGATTAAAATTAATTAAAAATTATATACATACTACTATGTCTCAGGGAAGACTATCTAATTGATTATTTAATTTGAATAAGTTATGTGAAAATTGAAATTACGAAGATATAATTATTGATTTTGCACGAAACAAAGCGAGAATAATAAACTTTATGAAATAATTGTACCTCACTAAGTTTCAAAATAATAAACATTTCAGATACGGGTACTTTGTTCATATATACTCAATCATCGAGTCATTATTTTGTTATTATTATTACTAAAAACTTTATAATTAGAATAGGAATAAATTTTCGTCAAAGAAAGTTATGAGCTACAGAGGTACATGTCTTTTCTGTTTCTAATTTGTAATGCTATACATCTGTATAATAATATTATTTTGTCAGAGCGAGACTTTTAAATATAATGTATGTAAATATGTAATTTTAAAAATAAGATTTTGTTTACAAAAACTGTTTGTTATAGGACTAGAAACATTCTCGAGGACGTAAGGTTCTAAACAAACGTTCTCCTTTCTTATTGAATGTCAGAGATAGGGATACCTGACACGAAATATCAAGGTCTAATATCGACAGTCAATAAGGAATAACGAATAAAATTTTATCAGCTATTAGATTTTCATACCTTATTCATTTTTCTTCCTTTAGGAAAGACATTTCTTCTTCCGTTTTTATTCAAAATTATTATTTGCAATTGATTTTAGAGAAAAACTTTCCATTAGTCTATTTGCAATAAAAAGATCCTTCCCTTATGAATCTTATGAATCGATTTGCAACTGACAACTAAATTGTAATGAAAGAACATAATGAACGATAAATCCAAATTCGTAATCTAGAATATTGTATAACTGTTACGTGTTTTGAAGGTAGGTACACACACATGTAATATATTTTGCATATGCACACATTTATATATTTTATTTTATATACATTTACACATTTTAACATACTATTTACAGATAAAATTTCGCATTATAATAATCGTTATATATAGTAATCGATATTAAAATAATTATTAAATATTTGTTTAATTAATCCTAAAATTGAAGTATAATTATGAAAATGTTAACAAAAGAATTACGTTTAGATTTCATAAGCATATCGCAAAGTGACCGATTTAACCAGCGATCGTACAGAGGTCCCACATGTAGTCCTGAAGTATAACCAATCAGCAAACAACGCTACCTCGTCGTCGACATTATATCATGCTAGCGCATCATCATAGAGTTCAGTACTGTTTAATCTGTTGAGATAAATGTCATGTTGGTATGATCACTAGTTCCTACATGCGAAGTTGGTACGACTTCTAACGACGCCCTTTTGTTTTGGCTTCTGCCACGTGTTAATTATCTGAGAGTATCCGGTGTGTTCATATGGCTGTACATGGTGGTGAAATACAGAATATAAAAACTGAATCTGTGTGAATCAATTAAATATCGAACTCCAAAACCTATTTAATAACAGGGGTAGTGCAGTAACCGAAATGGAAATTATTCTACATGCAAAAGTAAGTCGTAATAACAAATACAGTTTTCTTCTTTTATATTTTTTGTATTTTTACTGCATTTTTGATTTTCATATACATAACCGTCTTTCATTAAAAGAAGAATTTAATTTCTGAAGGATTTTTCATACAAATTTGAATAATAACTGCTATTTTTGTTGTCTTATTTCAACCTTTGTCCTTGTTTGGGCTGCTGTATCGCTTATTTCTTTTTAATGTTTGCATTGTTCATAGGCTGTACTAATTTTGTGTAAGTAATTTAGAAATATATGAGGTCTTGCAAATCAAATAATTTGATGTAGGAAATTCTTGATTTTCATAAAATAGTTCTGAACTGCTATGACTGCGTGGAAACGAAGAAGTTCGGAAATGAAATATAGAGTAAGTAAACTTCTTCGCAATCGTATGTTGAGAGAATACGGTACATGTTTCATTTCTCCTTTCGTATGATCTTCTTGTAGACTAATCATGTTTCTTCTAATAATCTTTTATTTCACGTATCTGATTGGCCACAATTTTTTAAGAATAAATTTTTATAAATTTCTTTTTTGTTAAAGTTATTTTTTCTTTTTTAATTTATCTTTTATTACAGACTGTCACATTTCAATAAGAAAAGTTCTATTTATTTAATATTATTTATGTTTATTTCTACATAGAATTATTTATGGCATATTTATACTTAGGCTAAGTCTTTAAATTTGTTGGTTACTGCAAAACAAACATAACAAAGTATTTAAGTTGTTCTTAGATTATTATAATTTGTGAATTTGTCTGAATTGCTATTCTTCTATGATAAAATGATCTTAGCTTAATGCTGCTTTTGCTTTTTAATAAAATTTGTCAGTCCTTGTAACTATTTTTCTTTGTCAGAAAAAAAATCACCATCCTATTGTTATTTTTTAATGAATTTTGTTGTAAATTCTTAATATTATCCAATATATTTTTCTTACACATATTATACATTTTGTTTTCATCTGTTTTGTATTTTATGCTATTTTCTGCATTCACTGATCGTTCCTGTCTCCCAGCTACTCTAACTTTGATTATCCTTTTAGTTATTAATAGCAGTTTCATATGCAAGAAACTTTAATTACTTTTTTCTATATTTTTAGCATATTTATATACTTCACTATAAGTAGATTATTCTATTCTTTCTTTCTTTTATCCAGCAAGTATTTGTGTTATTTCTTCTATTATTGTTCAGTTTAAATTTATTATTATTTCTGTACCATCGGCTTCGTAACTCTATTTGAGTTTATTATGTGTGTATTACTTTTTGCAATGTTTTCCTGTCTAATTATGTGTTCTCCCATGTTTGCGAGTTTTAACATGTAGTTTATGCCTCATTTTATTATTTTGTGTTCCAAGACTATTCTTATTGCTTTTAATCACATAATCTGGCATTACATGGTATTTCAGTATGTATAATATTCTTTTTAGGAAATGTGTTTGTATTTTATCTATTCTTGTTGAGTAGTGGAGAACCCATATTCTTATACCATATACCTACACTGTGTATGGTTGACTTTGTCTTTATGTCAGATTACCATTAAAGCATTAATTTCTGTCCATAACATGAATGTTTTCGCTATAATATAAGTTGGGTTATATATATTTTTCCACTCGTACAAAATACCAAAAGTTGCCTTTGCCAAATCAATTTATATATTGATCACTACTTGTGAAACAATTGATCACTAAACTCAAAACTGTTATTTTTCGTTCTCATATTCATTTTCATATTCATGAAATAACATTAGAGGATACAAACAATGACCAGAAAAGAGTGATGCCCTGAAACAAAGTTTAATCTATTTATGTTCAATTTCATTTTGGGTTCTTCTACTTTATCTCTTATTTACAACCTTTTTATAATAATAGTTTTTCCTCTCTTTTCTTCTTTTAATTTTGTCTGACTCTTCTATTACCTCACTTTTTTTTGTTAGTTTGCTTCTTTCTTCTGCCCATTTTGCTTTGTTCATCTGCTCATTTTCTTTTCTTTTCTCCTACCTTTTTCTATATTCTGGTATCTTTCTATTATAATATAAAATCTCTCTTAATTAATGATAAATTTTTTTTACCTTCTTTAATTTGTCTTTCATATTCTTTGTTCCCTTCAACATTATATGTTCTTTCTGTAGGATTTAAGGTTTGATTTAAAATCATTTCTTCATTTCCTTTTTTGTATAACTTATTTTCCTTGCTCCTACCTGTTATTTGTTTTTTGTCTTCTACTGCTATTTTACACTTTGTAATTTATTTTAGTGACCTTTCTCTTGTGTTTCTTTCTTATTGTTAGGGTTACCGCTGCCCTCTCGAGCTTCTTTTATTTTGCTATAGTTTCCTAACGTCTGTCTTACTTTTTCTTGATTTTTTACTAAATTCACTGTCAGAATTTGTATTTTCTTGTTTTCCTTTTATTACACTCTATATTGTTTCCTTAATGTCAATAGCATGAATTTTGCAATTTGGCCAATTGTGGAAATTTACAACTAAACATGAAAAGCAATTAAATAACTCCGGAAATCAATGTATCTGAAATTTTCTTTCAAACCTTACTTTTCATACCATATTCAAGTGTAATTGTGAAATCAATTTTAATTTTTATATCCTTATTTTGCATTATACATCATATATATATATATATATATATAATTCTTTGTATCATAATAATATAAGGAAATGACATTTTGATAAATAAACTAAGGAAAATGACTACTATTTTTGATATTTATATATGAATATATATTATTTTGTCATGAAATTCAATGCACATCTCAATTTAAACAAAAAAAGAAAAGGATGTAGAATTTGTTACAAAAGCGGAAATTTTTCACATTTATGCTCCAGGCATGAAACCCATGATATTTTCTCTTCACTTTTTAATTATATTTCCAATTATTTCGATTTTTCTAAATGCCCTTTCACGCATTTTTGCACACGCTATCTTTCCCTTGTTACTATTTCTGTTAGAATGTTAAATTATCTGTTAAAATATTACATTGCCTGTTAAAATTTAAAAAATTGAAAAAAAGTCTGTTAAAATTCATTTTTTAGGAAATTTGAAGAGTTCTCGTTGCCAGAAATTTAAGGTGAATGGATTTTGTGATATTCAGGCAAACTGACTTCCGAGTAAGATAAAACTTCATAAATTCTTTCCTATGGTGCTTTGGTAAGTTCGTTTCTTTATTCGCTTTTAATTATGGAATGCATTATACCATTTAAAGAAGGTGATAAACTCCATGTATGCGTTATGTTTTCTATGCGTTATTTAAAATTACAAATGAAAAGAATACGTTTCATTTTTGTTTTGTTATATACATATTTGTATTAATGGGATCATAATTCTTGGGATCATACGATACCAATATTCTGTTTTGAGTGAGCCCAAAAAGAAAACAGTTTACCTCACGACGTTTATGAGGTTCAAATTCTGAAGGTAGGTCTCTTTTATCTTTTCTTGTGGTTCTTACAGCTGAGACCTTTGGATTTTAACTCGTAAACAAGTTCGCTTAATGTGCGATTTATAAATATTTACATAGAACTGTCCAGTCAATAAAGTTGTTTTCTTCCTGAAAGGACAAACTGGCACGGTCGAATTACGATTAAATTCTTAGCTCGCGTGCTAACGTCGAAATATCTGCACACGCGAGGTTTTTGAATAATTTCTATCGAATTCATTTTCTTTGAAGATTCTCCACCGGTACAACATTTTGGGACCAACATTTATATTTGATAAAATATTACCAACGCTACCGTATAACATGGCTAAGCGCAAAGCAAAGATAACTTTTATATTATCATTGTTTGAATTGTATGTATTGGGAGAAAGATTATTTATTTCCATTATTACCTTCTTCCCTAACCAATGCCTCATTTTCTTTCATAAATACAAATTTAATAGATCGGCAATAAAATATTGACGAGGGGTCAGATTTTGACCACAGCACTTAATTATATTCATCTAAAAAGCAAATACAAACAAAAGCAATTACAAACAAAAGTTCTGTTTCAGATGAACTTTGTGTAAAGTGACTTGGAATGTCATAGCCCCAGTACGCATATGCTGAGCAACCGCTTGTTTATAATTCACACCTAGGCAACCGCTTGTTTACGATCCGCACAACACCCCTTAGGCCCCTCGTTCATGATACTACATTCGGCCGTACCTGACAATCACATCTGCCCTCGGATGTGCTCATCATCACTAATTTCACCCTCACCTCTGACTTCAGCAACGTCCCACCATTTCATGCGATTAGCCGCCGTGGTTGTTGTTCGTGACCCTTCGTGTTCGCCCTCTCGTTGTACCACATAGCAGTCATTCCGCAAGACTTTTACCACGCGGTACGGCCCCAGGAACTGCGACTGCAACTTCGGACCAGGACCTGCGTCCTCTCGATCGCCACTAAATCTCCTGTCTTATACGCTGTTGCCTCTTTACGTCTCTTGTTAAACGTCCGTCTGTTTTTAGCTTGAATTTCCTCGATCCGTTTTTTGCCTTTACGCGTAGCTGATCTCGCTCCTCCTAGAACATCACGGCCCACTCGTCTTCGAACAGCTGCGCGCATTCTCATCCGCGTTCCAAACAAGAGTTGGAACGGGGTAACATTCGTACTTCTGCTGGTGGTTGCGTTCAAATACCTTTGCGCTATCTCTAGGTGTAACCACTTGTCTGGTGTTGGCGCAGACAAATTCGTCCATAGGGGATTAAGCGTCCGTTTCACTCTTTCTACTTGTGCATTGTAGTCCAGCCGTGCTGTATACCTTTCTCATTCCAATAATCCTCAAAGGCAACGGCTGTGAATATCGTCCCGCGATCCGAGATAATTCTTCTCGAATTTCCGAAACCTACAGACTGCTTCCTCAAATGGCGAATAACTTCCGCAGAACTTGTTGATTTTGTGGAATACAACCAAACGAACTTTGTGAAGGCATCAATCGCCACGAAGATATACCGGTACCTTTTCTTCGTAGATGGCAATGGTCCAAGATGATCGACACGATAAGTGTTAAATGACAACTCCTCCTTGTCAATAGGGTTCAGGAACTCCTCTCGTTTTCCTTATTTTTTCTCCGCAAGGATACAATCGATGCAACTCTGCACTACCTTATCCACCTTCTCGCGCATGCCCACAAACCGATAGTCCCTGTTTAATAACGCTTCCGTTTTAGTGATGCCCAGATGGCCGTGTTCGTGAGCTCGGCGAACCACTCGAGTCTGCATTGACTTTGGCACGCCCAGCAATGGTATCTCCTTTATTTCTTTGTACAAAACTTCGTCCTTTGAAACGTATCCGCCAGCTTCGTGCTGTTCGATGTTGTCCCGGATCTACCGCAGGTTATCTTCTTGCAAATGCGGCTTCCTTAGCCGTGCAACAATCCTTTGTTCGTCCTCGTCTAGCAGCATGACCATGAGCAACGGATTTCGACTTAGCGCGTCGATGTGCAGTATGCTCCTCCCTGGCCTAATTGGATTGCTCTAAAAGAATTGCCCACTTCGCAACACGCTCTGGTCCTTCTTCTCCTCCTTTCTTCCCTTTTTCTCCTGACCTCCATCTCCCTTTCTTTAGAAAGCCGGCATTTCATCGCCTTTGTGCAGAAATCATAAAACCTATCCCAAAACCGCTCCTCCGCGGCCATCTTCTCAACGGCCCGGTTCTCCAATTTAAAGTCTTCACCGATCGCGACCTCCAGCTCCGTTCTCTCCTCCGTCCATCTAGGGCACCAAAAGAGCACATGTTCGGCGTCATCCAGCACCGCACCACAATCCCAACAACTGGTGTGCGACTCTTTGCCGATCCTATGACGGTACCAGTTAAAGATACCGTGTTACGTAAGGATCTGCATCTGTATGGTAGTTGATCTTCCTCTTTCTTTTGTAGAAGATCAGCGGATCTTCTACCAGTCTCGTAGTTCAATTGTGGGGGTTGTGAAACGCCCACTCCAATCTCCACCTGTCCTCTGCCTCCGTCTCCAAATCCTTCATTTCTTCTTGCCCAACATGTGCCATTTCTTCAGGGCTCTCGTTGATCCGCCTCTTCCCTCCATACTGCTTCCACCGCAACCATGCCTTGATGTAAATCGGCATGCTACCGGTAAGCACACACAGACCCCCATGTGACACCGTACGGTAGGCGGTAGACATACGGATCCACGCCGCCCTTTATGCCCTTCTCATGATCGTCCTATTTGTTTCTCTTCCCAGGGAGGAGGCCCATATCGGTGCGCCATATAGAACCACAGACTCCCAGATACCATAATACAGTCTCCTGACTAAATCGTTGGGCCCGCCGACGTCTGGGAGTAGGCTCCGTATGGCGCCCAAGGACCGTTCCGCTTTATCACAAACTGCTTTGAGGTGGGGGAGAATCCCCTAGCACTATCCAACACTACCCCTAAGTACTTCACAACACGGCTAGTGGAAATCTCGCCCCCCTCCCCCACGTCGAAGTTAAAAATCGTCGGTATACTCTTCCTTGTTAAGAGGATAACCTCCGTCTTCTCCCTGGCCAGGTGCACTCCAGTCTCGCAGCACCACCTAGTGGCCAAGGCTATGATCGCCTTTATCTTCTCATTGACGCCGTGAAACCCTCAGAGCTTGAGTAGAACCGCCAGATCGTCGGCGAACGCTACTGCTTCGGTATCCTTCTCCCGGTCCAGCGCTTCCAGCACCTCGTCATACACGAGATTCCACAGTAACGGTCCTAAGACCGATCCCTGCGGACCCCCCGTGTAGACGTTCCTCCCTACGACACCGTCACGACAGTGTATCAGTATTCTCCTCTCAGCCAGATAGTCCGCTAACAACTCCTGTAGCCGTCCCGGTAGCCGTCTCCTTCGATCCTCCTCCATTATCCTCTCCCACCTTAGAGTGTAGAAGGCGTTCTTCACATCAAGGGCGACCAGAACACACGCCAGGCCCTTCCTTCTGCACTCTTCAGCAACTGCGACCGTCCTATCAAGGGCTTCAAGAGCCCCCCTCCTTTATGAAGAAAGCCATACTGGTCCCCATGAAAGGGATCCAGACCAACGCTCCTTTCGATGAGCATTTTCAGCGTGTGCTTCCACACCTTTCTCAACGCCGACAGTATGCTAATCGGCCTATACGCCGATGACGTCGCAGGATCTTTGCCAGGCTTGGGTATTAGTACCACCCTAGCCTATTTCCTTACCGCCGGTATTTTTCCATAGGTATTTATTCCGTTGAGCACTGTCAGGAGAACGCTAGGCTTTTGCTCCGCCAATAATCTCACTACAGTGCCAGGAATCCCATCCACTCCAGCCGCCTTCCTGGAATCGCATTTCCCAACGGCCATCCTCATGTCTACTTCCTCGATGCCTAACCCTCCTTCTTCGCCAGGTAGGATCGATGTCTCTTCCTGTGCAGTTCGCTTCTTCCAGCTCAGCTCCTTGCTGCGCCCGATCGCCCTTTTCAGCCGCCTCCTAGCATCCTTGAATTCGGCCACCAGGACCTCGGCATCATCCTTGCGGGCCGCCACCGCTCGCTGGGCTCTTTTTCTAGCTCTTAGAGTTCGCTCCTTAACGTAGCGAGCTCATCGCTCCACCAATAGTTGGCGCTTCTCTTCGCACTCGCCGGGTATCTCCTCTTCAAGTCCACGGCACACGTATGCTCCAGACTCATGTACAGCCCTTCGCCGCATGCCGTCTCGTCAAATTTAAAACCATTTTCGTCATAGACTCCGTCATATTTGTTTAAAAAACCCTCTACATCCATCTCTTTTGTCAAATATTTAAAGGCGCCACCCTCCACTCGCTTAATATCATCCCTAAACTTATGCTCAATATAAAAATGGTCAGAGGCTGAGTACCAACCTAGGACCCTACTCCCCCTCCAACTCAGCCTTATTCGTCTATTAACACTAAGTATATCCGGGAAACTAGTCCTTTCATTTCTCAGAAAGGAATAGTTTCCCGTCGTCCTAATAGGTATAAGCTCGTTCCTTGTTGTAACGTCCAGCAGACATGTTCCCCTACGGTCCGTCTTAGCCCCCCCCCCCCACCCCACCGAGGATTTCGCATTAAAGTCACCGGCAACCATAATCGCCGGTGCTCTTTTTCTCCCCTCCTTTATGATCCCCTCCAGTTCCGTCAAATAATCGTTGAACTGGCCCTTACTCTTATTAGGGGAACAATACCCACTGACGCAAAATACGTCACAAACCCTGAACCCTACAATCCCTACATTTCTTATCAGGGTCTCGCTTGCCGCATGTTTTCCATTAAACAGGGTGACCCATATCGATGCACCCCCACCCTCGTCATTAAACCAAAATGGCAACTGCCTATAGGGCTCGGAGATGACCACAATGTCCACCCTGCTTTCGCATACGCACTGCATCATTAGGTCTTGCGCAAGCCTGCATCTATTTAGATTTATTTGTAGAACCCTAACTGGGCCCCCGTCTATTCCTAACACCTAAACGCTCCATGGGGCACGCCAACGAACCCGTTACATGCCTTGCATTTATGCCACCATGTTTCAGACACATTGCGCATCTCGGCTCTTTATCACAATCTCTCATTATATGCTCAGCGCTGCCGCTCCTCCTACACAACTCCCTGCCATGACATGCAACAGTACACCCTGCCGCCACATGCCCCAACATGTGGCACCTATAACAACGCCGAATATTAGCTAACTGCCTTACAGAAGCTATCGTTAACCCCGTTCTCAGCCTCCTCTCTCTCGTCACTAGGCACTCCACTCGCTGGGCGGACCACCACCGCCTCTTGCGTGCCCCATGTTGCCGCTTTTATAGATTTGACTTCTATATCCGCATTCTCCTCAGTTGCCCACTGCGACCTGATCTCGTCCACCAGCTCTTCTTTGCTGGTGAGGGGATCGATGTTCCTTATTTGTAGGGTCGCCCTGTTAGGGTCGCCCTGTTCACCAGAGCGGCCACCTTCGTACTATCACGCAAGGCGGCTCTCAATTTGGCCGCCTCCTCGCTAACCACCACCGTCCTATCGAATTCGATTAGGCCCGCTCTCGTCCTACGGACCCCCGTGGCTCCCTCCAATGAACTCCTCCCCTCCATTATCCTCTTATAAACATGAAGCCATTCGCAACCTTCCCTTCCTCCACCTTAATTAGAATGGCTTCCTTCCTCCTCCTGTTCCTTGGTACGCTCTCTCTCCGGCACCAACCTGCCGTTTATTTCCCGGACGCACCATCGGGGTAGCTTGCTCTAAGGAAGCTTTCCTCTTCCTCTTCCTTTTTTCTACCCTCATCCACCCTTCGGAGTCCTCGCTGAAGTCATCCCTTATCGCTCTGTTCTCCCTCCCACACGCCTCGGCGTATGTGACCTCTCCTCTTCGGGGCCTCTTATACTCCCCAACTCTCATAATTTCAGCCGGCGATACTATCTTTCTTTTTGGGTATCCGCCCTTAGCTATCGTCACTTCTCTCTTCATCTCTGCCCTGTCTGCCCTTCTTTTAGCCTCGACAGGCTCTCTCCTTCTCCTTCTTCCTGTTTCCTTGTGATCCCCACACTGCTCCAAGGAAGACAGGATGCTTTTCATCAGGTTGCCATGTCAGCACATGCCCTGTCACGATCAATCCTTTGAAAACTGCGTTTATGAATTTCTGGAAAACAGCTGGTGAATTGCATAATCCGAACGGCACACTAATAAATTCATACTGTAGGAACTGTAAATGCTGTATATTTCCTGCTACTTTCTCCGACATGAACACGAAAGAATCTATTCTTGGGGTCCAACGTACTGCATACTATCGATCCCTGTGACAAATCTAATTGATCCTCGATCAAGGGTAGCGGGTATCTGTCTTTCACTACCTTTCGATTCAGTCGCCTATAGTCGACGCAAATTCTAGTTGAACCATCTTTTTTTTCAATCAACGCGATCCGGCTTGCATAGTCGGAATGTGCCTGGCGTATTATTCCGTCATTCAGCCACATTTTGATCTGACCGTTGACTTCGACCTTATCTTGCGGGGATAACCTTCGCGGTCTTTCATAATCGGGAAGATCATTTTGTAATATTAGATTCATTTCAACCCCTACTTCGAGCGTTTTCTGCGGCTTATAATTTCGAATCAGATTCTCTATCGCCTGCTTGTATTGTATATTCGTGATATGGGACAAATCTACCTCATGCCTCCCCCACTCGCAACTTTAGCACTCAAATACCTGAAGGCTCTTTCTGGGATTCTTCCGGGTATCCTTAATTTACCAATTTTTATTGCCGGGTCTTTAATAAACCAGATGTCTTTTTCGCTATTACCTGGAACATTTGACTTTTCTCTGCTGATATTTTTATGCCCCGACCTCTCCAGGTATTTCTGAAGCTCGTCTATCTGGCTTTGTGCCGCCCTCGTATTTTCACCAAGCAAGACGATATCGTCTGCGAAGGCCAACACAGAGACTTTGTTCCCTTCATTTATATTAATGCCTCCGATATTCTTTTCGATTACTTCAAGCAGCGGTTCGAGACACAAGTAAAATAGCAGCGGTCATAAAGGATCACCCTGCTTGACTCCTCTCAGAACTTCTACCTCGACCTCTATATTATTATTCGTTTTGATCGTAGTTTTACATCCTTTGTACATTTCATTTATAATTTCAATTATGGGGGTCGGAACGCCTTTTCTCGCCAGACATGGTCTTATAGCTGAATGGGGTATAGTATCGAAGGCCTTAGAGATGTCCAATATTGTGAAAATTCCCCTTCGATTTCTTTTACTATAATTTAAGGCTGCGCTCATTAGGTCAATATTGATTTTACATCCACTTTCGGATGTAAATCCTTTGTGCCTCTGTTGAGAATTGTGGATCTTTGAAGCCGAAATAATGTTATAGGAACATTAAATGTATATTGACAGTTATTACTAAAATAATGATATATTTATTACATGAACGATTCTATATATATTTATCGATTCACACTTGCACGCGTCTCAGAACCTTCTACACCCGACTCTTCATCGACGACTCTTAACCGACTGACTGTTTACATTCCTTTGTTTCGAGACGCTGCGCACACACACATACTTCCACACACCGATATATACATATAAGTATTTCTACTACGCACTTAACTCAGTCCAGCACAGAAAATTACACATATCTCAACACACCTCCTTAATTTTTTGTGCTGCATATTTATAGTTTCCATTCATTCCATTCCATTCCATTCCGTTCCATTCCATTGTTATTTCCATTTCCTTCATGACTCTCCAGTCAGTTTCATCTCACACCTCTTATTATCGTATTCAATGTTTATTCCTAAGTAAGTCTTTACTTCACCCAAGTCCTTCATCAAAAATTTGTTTGACAATTTTTTTTAATTTCATCGATTTTTCTTATGTTTTTTCCACATATTAATAAGTCGTCTACGAATAGAATTAAATATATAACATCATCGCTCTCATACTTCATATACAGACAATCATCGCTCTTACTTCTTTGAAATCCTAATTTTTTCATATATTCGTCGAAACATTCATACCAAGCTCTTGAACTTTCACGCAATCCATATAACGCTTTTGATAATTTACATACTTTCCCGCTTTTATCGTCGTAACCTATAGGTTGTTTTACAAATACTTCCGATTTTATAGTTCCGTTTAAGAAAGTTGTTTCTACATCCATTTGCATAATCGTCAAACCATATTGACAACAATAAGATAGTAATAACTTCAACGTTTGCATTTTTGCTACTGGAGAGTATAAATCTTCCAGTACTTCTTTTTGTTGGAAGCCTCGAACAACTAGTCGCGCTTTCTTACGATTATCAGATTTATTCGTATATATCCATTTCAAGTCTAATACTTTTTTTTCTTTTGGTTTTTCTACTAATTGCCAGGTCTTATTTTTCATTAAACTATTCATTTCTCGATCCATTGCTTCTTTACATGAACCGCTGTCATCTCCACTTAAAGCTTCTTCATAGGTTTCATAGGACTGTGTGCACTAACTATATTCACATAAATGAAATATGAGTTCGTTTGACCATATCTTTGAGGTTTCTTTCTTTCCCGTCCTGACCTTCTCAAATTACTTTCTGTGTCCTCAAGTTTTTCTTCTGATTCGTTACTTAAATTTCTCTCCTTTTTTATTGCAACCTGCTCGACCTTTTCGTTTACATCCGAATGTTCGTCAAAAACCTTTTCTGTCTCATTGCCTGGTCCATCTTCTCCTCGAAATCCTACTAAATTATCATCTTCACCTATAACTTCTACGTGTCTTGCAATTACAATTTTATTATTAACTAGTATCCTATATCCATTGTTTTCATAACCTACAAGTATCCCAGTGTCTGCTTTTTTTGTCCCATTTCGAATTTCTTTTAACTTCGGGTATTCTTACGAAAACTCTACTTCCGTACAATCTTAAATTATTTATATTCGGTTTCCTTTTAAAAAATATTTCAAATGGTGTTTTATTTTCATATGTGGTCGTAATGGTCCTATTTTTTAAGTACGCCGCGGCTCTAACTATTTCCGGCCAATATTTAATATTCAGCTTTGAATCATGTAATAAGCATCTAGCGGAATTCATGATTGTTCTATTGTAGCGCTCAGCTGTTCCATTTAACTCGTGAACATAAGGTAGGCATGGTTCTACGACAATTCCCTTTTCCCTAGTTAGATTGTACATGCTTTTGTTCATATATTCTTTTCCATTATCGTATCTTAATCTCTTTATCTTTTTACCAGTAAGATTTTCGACTTTGTTTATGTAATCAAGGAAGCAATTGTAAACTTCACCTTTTGATTTCAAAGTATAAATCAATGCATACTTACTGTAGTCATCTATAAATGTCAAGAAATATTTGGATCCATCAAACCCGGTATTATTATGAGGTCCATTTAAATCGGTATGTACTAATTCTAAAATCTCGCGTGCTCTTCTACGGTTATTTTGGAAGGGTACATTTCTACATTTTTAGCATGAGATTCTTGCCTTTCAATGTACCTACTTATCTTATATAAACCATGATCTTTGAATGCTATCCCTATCAACTTTCTGTATTTGTTATATATCTTTAAAGTATTTCCTGCTGAGACTATCTTATTTTCATTCGTTACTCTCGCATAGCTAATTAAGTTATTATCCATTTCTTTCACGTAAAATACATTAGACATTGTAATTTTAATCCTCCTTTTGTTTACTTCAAAGTAAGTTAAAATTTTTCCGACTTTTGTTCCTTTTAGACTTCTACCGTCTCCTCACTTCACATTTATCGGGTTTTTTAAATTTTCGTACTCAACAAAATAAGAGTCATTATATATAATGTGATCTGAACATCCACTATCCAATATCCAATCTATTTTTCGCGTATCGCTAGTACATACCGTAATTTCATTTTTATTATTTTCGCGCTCTACTCTCGTTAGGAAAGATCCAATTTCTTGGTCGTCGTAGCCCTCGTTGTGTGAATAATTTGCGTCGTGTTGACTTGCCTCGTAGTAGCGTTGTTGCCGGCCTCTGCTTTGTCCTCGTTGGCCAAATCCTCGTTGGCCGTATCCTCGTCTTCTTTGGCCAAAACTTCGTCCGCCGCGACCCCTATTCTACTGCGGCTAATACGCACCTCCTTGCTGTTGTGTTCTTCCATTGTTTGCGCCATTGTTTCCGCCTCTATACGTGTTTGTGCAATTTTTTGCCATGTGACCGTACTTTCCACA
>NW_022884114.1:0-32849 GCF_011952255.1 Bombus vosnesenskii | reverse complement strand
AATTTCGAATCAGATTCTCTATCGCCTGCTTGTATTGTATATTCGTGATATGGGACAAATCTACCTCATGCCTCCCCCACTCGCAACTTTAGCACTCAAATACCTGAAGGCTCTTTCTGGGATTCTTCCGGGTATCCTTAATTTACCAATTTTTATTGCCGGGTCTTTAATAAACCAGGTGTCTTTTTCGCTATTACCTGGAACATTTGACTTTTCTCTGCTGATATTTTCATGCCCCGACCCCTCCAGGTATTTCTGAAGCTCGTCTATCTGGCTTTGTGCCGCCCTCGTATTTTCACCAAGCAAGACGATATCGTCTGCGAAGGCCAACACAGAGACTTTGTTCCCTTCATTTATATTAATGCCTCCGATATTCTTTTCGATTACTTCAAGCAGCGGTTCGAGACACAAGTAAAATAGCAGCGGTCATAAAGGATCACCCTGCTTGGCTCCTCTGAGAACTTCTACCTCGACCTCTATATTATTATTCGCTTTGATCGTAGTTTTACATCCTTTGTACATTTCATTTATAATTTCAATTATGGGGGTCGGAACGCCTTTTCTCGCCAGACATGGTTTTATAGCTGAATGGGGTATAGTATCGAAGGCCTTAGAAATGTCCAATATTGTGAAAATTCCCCTTCGATTTCTTTTACTATAATTTAAGGCTGCGCTCATTAGGTCAATATTGATTTTACATCCACTTTCGGATGTAAATCCTTTGTGCCTTTGTTGAGAATTGTGGATCTTTGAAGCCGAAATAATGTTATAGGAACATTAAATGTATATTGACAGTTATTACTAAAATAATGATATATTTATTACATGAACGATTCTATATATATTTATCGATACACACTTGCACGCATCTCAGAACCTTCTACACCCGACTCTTCATCGACGACTCTTAACCGACTGACTGTTTACATTCCTTTGTTTCGAGACGCTGCGCACACACACATACTTCCACACACTGATATATACATATAAGTATTTCTACTACGCACTTAACTCAGTCCAGCACAGAAAAGTACACATATCTCAACACACCTCCTTAATTTTTTGTGCTGCATATTTATAGTGGGTCTCGTTGTAACTGTTTTGAAATCGACTTAAATAATTTACACTATAGCTAACGTCTAATCTTGTCCCAGTACTAATATATAACAAAGCTCCTATGAGCTTTCTATATCTTATATCGTCTAAAGCTGATTGTGCGGGTTCTAAACTTAAGTTTTGTTCCATTGGTGTAAAATATAATTTACTGTTTTCTGTATTATAATGTTTCGCTAATGACTCTATATAACTACTTTGATCCAGTTTCATCTCACACTTCTTATTATCGTATTCAATGTTTATTCCTAAGTAAGTCTTTACTTCACCCAAGTCCTTCATCAAAAATTTGTTTCACAATTTTTTTTTAATTTCATCGATTTTTCTTATGTTTTTCCACATATTAATAAGTCGTCTACGAATAGAATTAAATATATAACATCATCGCTCTCATACTTCATATACAGACAATAATCACTCTTACTTCTTTGAAATCCTAATTTTTTCATATATTCGTCGAAACATTCATACCAAGCTCTTGAACTTTCACGCAATCCATATAACGCTTTTGATAATTTACATACTTTCCCGCTTTTATCGTCGTAACCTATAGGTTGTTTTACAAATACTTCCGATTTTATAGTTCCGTTTAGGAAAGCTGTTTCTACATCCATTTGCATAATCGTCAAACCATATTGACAACAATAAGATAGTAATAACTTCAACGTTTGCATTTTTGCTACTGGAGAGTAGAAATCTTCCAGTACTTCTTTTTGTTGGAAGCCTCGAACAACTAGTCGCGCTTTCTTACGATTATCAGATTTATTCGTATATATCCATTTCAAGTCTAATACTTTTTTGTCTTTTGGTTTTTCTACTAATTGCCAGGTCTTATTTTTCATTAAACTATTCATTTCTCGATCCATTGCTTCTTTACATGAACCGCTGTCATCTCCACTTAAAGCTTCTTCATAGGTTTCATAGGACTGTGTGCACTAACTATATTCACATAAATGAAATATGAGCTCGTTTGACCATATCTTTGAGGTTTCTTTCTTTCCCGTCCTGCCCTTCTCAAATTACTTTCTGTGTCCTCAAGTTTTTCTTCTGATTCGTTACTTAAATTTCTCTCCTTTTTTATTGCAACCTGCTCGACCTTTTCGTTTACATCCGAATGTTCGGCAAAAACCTTTTCTGTCTCATTGCCTGGTCCATCTTCTCCTCGAAATCCTACTAAATTATCATCTTCACCTATAAATTCTACGTGTCTTGCAATTACAATTTTATTATTAACTAGTATCCTATATCCATTGTTTTCATAACCTACAAGTATTCCAGTGTCTGCTTTTTTTGTCCCATTTCGAATTTCTTTTAACTTCGAGTATTCTTACGAAAACTCTACTTCCGTACAATCTTAAATTATTTATATTCGGTTTCCTTTTTAAAAATATTTCAAATGGTGTTTTATTTTCATATGTGTTTGTAACGGTTCTATTTTTTAAGTACGCCGCGGCTCTAACTATTTCCGGCCAATATTTAATATTCAGCTTTGAATCATGTAATAAGCATCTAGCGGAATTCATGATTGTTCTGTTGTAGCGCTCAGCTGTTCCATTTAACTCGTGAACATAAGGTGGGCATGGTTCTACGACAATTCCCTTTTCCCTAGTTAGATTGTACATGCTTTTGTTCATATATTCTTTTCCATTATCGTATCTTAATCTCTTTATCTTTTTACCAGTAAGATTTTCGACTTTGTTTATGTAATCAAGGAAGCAATTGTAAACTTCACCTTTTGATTTCAAAGTATAAATCAATGCACACTTACTGTAGTCATCTATAAATGTCAAGAAATATTTGGATCCATCAAACCCGGTATTATTATGAGGTCCATTTAAATCGGTATGTACTAATTCTAAAATCTCGCGTACTCTTCTACGGTTATTTTGGAAGGGTACATTTCTACATTTTTAGCATGAGATTCTTGCCTTTCAATGTAACTACTTATATAAACTTCAATGTAACTACTTATATCTTATATAAACCATGATCTTTGAATGCTATCCCTATCAACTTTCTGTATTTGTTATATATCTTTAAAGTATTTCCTGCTGAGACTATCTTATTTTCATTCGTTACTCTCGCATAGCTAATTAAGTTATTATCCATTTCTTTCACGTAAAATACATTAGACATTGTAATTTTAATCCTCCTTTTGTTTACTTCAAAGTAAGTTAAAATTTTTCCGACTTTTGTTCCTTTTAGACTTCTACCGTCTCCTAACTTCACATTTATCGGGTTTTTTAAATTTTCGTACTCAACAAAATAAGAGTCATTATATATAATGTGATCTGAACATCCACTATCCAATATCCAATCTTTTTTTCGCGTATCGCTAGTACATACCGTAATTTCATTTTTATTATTTTCGCGCTCTACTCTCGTTAGGAAAGATCCAATTTCTTGGTCGTCGTAGCCCTCGTTGTGTGAATAATTTGCGTCGTGTTGACTTGCCTCGTAGTAGCGTTGTTGCCGGCCTCTGCTTTGTCCTCGTTGGCCAAATCCTCGTTGGCCGTATCCTCGTCTTCTTTGGCCAAAACTTCGTCCGCCGCGACCCCTATTCTTCTGCGGCTGATACGCACCTCCTTGCTGTTGCGTTCTTCCATTGTTTGCGCCATTGTTTCCGCCTCTATACGTGTTTGTGCAATTTTTTGCCATGTGACCGTACTTTCCACAGCCATAGCACTTTATGTCCTTTTTTTCGGCTGTAAATACATTTGACTTTGTTCTATCACTTTCTTTCTTGCTACGCGTTTCCCACATTATAATTTTATTTTTCAAAAATTCACAAGTCCGATCATTTTCTTTCACTGAATCGATTAAGTCACCAACATAGCTCAATGATTCTGGTAGTGCTTTCAGCATGTAGTCGAGTTTTTCACGTTCGCTTACATTTGCATCGGCACTCTTTAATTCATTGATAGTTTTTTCAAATTCCGTGAAAAATGAATTTGATTCTTCAAAGTCTTTCAACCTCATCATGTCTAGTCTACTTCTTATACAAATTCGCACTGCTGTTGATTCCTTCATATACATCTCATCAAACATTTGCATTATTTTTAAAGCAGTGTCTTGATCACCAACAAATTCTAATTGCTCATTCGTTATACTACTATAGATGTAGTTCATCGCCCATTGATTCTTTTCATCCCACTTATCTTGCGCATCCGTGTCCACTTTCTCTCGTGTAGCCGGTTCATAACATTTTTTACACTTTAGATACATTAATATTCTTTTCTTCCACATTCTGTAATCGCGTCCATCGAATATTTGAACCTTAATTTCGTCGTCCTTTAGCATCTTGATTCGTTTTCTATATTCACACCTTTTTTTTTTTTCAAAAAATAATTCTCTTTATTATCCAAAATCTTTTTATTTGTTCTACCAATAGCCTTTTTATCTCTTCAGAACTTATTTCCAATTTTTTATTCCTTTTTATAAATCGACTTTTATACATTCACTCCCGGTTACACGTGGTTCCATAACCTTAAATCTCGGCAACCACGATCTTCTACCATGTTGAGAATTGTGGATATTTGAAGCCGAAATAATGTTATAGGAACATTAAATTTATATTGACAGTTATTACTAAAATAATGATATATTTATTACATGGACGATTCTATATATATTTATCGATACACTTGCACGCGTCTCAGCACCTTCTACACCCGACTCTTCATCGACGACTATTAACCGACTGACTGTTTACATTCCTTTGTTTCGAGACGCTGCGCACACACACATACTTCCACACACTGATATATACATATAAATATTTCTACTACTGAACTCAGTCCAGCACAGAAAATTACACATATCTCAACAGCCTTATATTTTGATCTATACCCCGTCTTAGCCGCCCATCGAGGATTGATGAGAAAATGCGGCCTAGCATTGGGCCGATCGTAATTGGTCGCCAGTTCTCGACCATATTTCCATCTTTATTAGCCTTCCATGCGGTCGGAAAATAGGAACTATACCATAATATATTTGTCGGGGATGAAAGAACACCGGAGCCTTTGGAATTTTGGATAATCCCGCAACATTGTAACCTAGAGTCTACTATAGCTGTAAGTGAACAATTGTAGTTATTCAATCCGATTGTAATTGTTCGAGAGTTGTGATAATGAGCTTTGGCTCGAGGCGACAGTCAGTCACCGAACGTAGCCGCGGTCACAGGATGAACGCTTTGTCTAACAAAAGCATGGAATAATTCTATAGCTCTCCTTAAGAAGGAAATAGTTGTAACACTCGACAGTAAACATTCCAACGGTCCCTGTCCCGTAGCTCGCCACACGCAGACCCTGTTCTTCGAGTAAGATGATCGAGTAAGATCGATCGTATATATATATGTAACTATGCATTAAATTTGAAACGTATGCGATGTATTGAAAGTTTTAAAAGTTTCTTTCAAGTTTCAGATATTTAATCTAAATTAGAGATATATTAGTAAAACATGAAATGAAATACATATATTTACATTATAATTTTTAAACATATTCGTATTTTTAAACATCATTAACTAAATTTCTAAATAATTAAGAATATACTGCTTCTTATTAAATAGGTACGAAATGTTTTTATTAGCGAGAAGCTATTAAAAGTGATGGGTGACAAATTGTATCGATATACCACAAGTTGACGAAGTATACCAGTAATAATTTAACAAAGCAAATTCTTCACTGCGATCTTCGAGAGAAATTCCTTGGAATTGGAATTGTTGTAACGAACGCAGCTGCATTTATAACATGCGACATAAGTAAACTCTTTTATATACTAAGCTATTTGATTAATGCTAAGTATGTAAGAAATATAAAAAGCTTTTAAAATCATATATTTATCATTGTACTATTGATTTTCCTACCATTTCGAAATGTACAACTTTGAGAGTAATTACTATATCTTCGTTCTTAAATAATGGAGCAGGTAGCGAAAAAAATGAAGGAAAGGCGGAGAAACGATGCAGAATATTCATAACGTGCACGTGATTCATCTGCATGTTTCAGTTTTGTTGTATATTTCACAATCGAACATTTTCTTTTCTCTTCTATCGTACTCTTGTATCTTGTGACGTGACTGTTTCTCGTGGAAGATAAGAGCAAGACGAAATGCGGTTTCTAGCATTTCGCAAACAAAAAAGGACGAAACTGTTCGCTTTTCTTCTGTTTTCTTGTTTTTAAATAGAGATGAAAGATAAAAAGACATATCTACAGAATTTATTCTATTTCCATTACACTATTTTCATCTAAATCAATTGGCTTGCTGAATAAATTCTTCTTGTTTACAGGCATAGCTAATAGAGATTTGGATAGTCTAATATGGCTTATTTTCATTCTTTTTCTTAGCTCTAATACTTTCTTTAAATCTGTCTCGCCAAACCTTATAAATTTAAAATTATTCGCACACTGTAATTCATTATTCCAATTCAATAACATTTCACACTGAGTTGCATTTAAAATATCAGAAATTTCTGAAAAATAAAGGAGGGTTTGTACATCAGGATATATTGAAAATAAATTTGGCTGTAATTCTTTACCTATTCCACGTGTATGATATTCTCCTAGTTCTTTCTACTCTAATTATATGTTCCTTCCTAGCATGCTGTCTCCTCCTGTTGCTACCTATAGACCTTTTAATAGTAATTTCTTCCATTTCTTCATCATTTCTTGCTACATACCTTTGGATCAAATATAGAACTATAACTAATCACATCTTTAATGTACAATCTCTGTATCATCGTGTGTATACATTTTTGTTTTACCTCCGTTTCTAACAAACTTGCAGTTATCTCTGGAGTATAGGGTCACACGCCTGGAATCATATTGTTTCTGATCCACGATATTTTCTCTCCTATTGAATTCTGTTTTATCAAGCAGGACATTTCTGCCTTCTGTCTATTTGATATTCTGAAACAAAACACATTGTCCATTTCCTTCTGTTACGCCATGCGGCTTGCCATAGATCATATTCTTCACTGTCGGTCGCGGCACTATAATGTCACAGACGGATCGTCGCGGCTGCCCGGCAAAATAAACATTGTAGTGGCAAGCGCATGGTTCATTAAGCAGAGCGACCTCCAGAAACGTCGATTCGTGGCCGTCATTTGATCTGGCGTAAAAGACGGTGGCGTGATCCGAAGGTAGTGGGGGTCGCTTTCCAGAAAGAATCAGAACGTTTCGAGAAGCCAAACAGTCTACACATCCTTTGTATCGCGCATTCCATAGTAACATTTCCTTTGTTGTTCATTTATATTTTATAGTTAATAAGTTGTGCAATAAACATTAATTTAGTTGTGTTGATTCTGTGAGATTTCATTGAACTACCCTTATTATCATAATCGAGATAAGGGAATCGATCAGTTCGTGGCGTCGATTGTTCAATCGTAACGAGAACTTACAACTCTCGTTGACGTGATATCTCGCGATCGCGTCTCTCCGCGAATGATCGAAACATTTTGGTCCTTCGAGCCGGATCACGTGCCAGTGAAGAGTGCACTTACCAGTGACCATACAGTGCCACGTGACTTTATCAAAACCAGCAGCGGAAGCAGGAGCATCCACCACAGCGAAACCAGTGACGTCAGGCGCGTCATCTTCGAAGAAGCACATCCCATTGGCAAGGGAACGCAACCACGCAGCCTTCCGTCGCAGCTGGACAATCATCAACGCAACGAATTTCACAACTTAACATACACGCGACCTCGCGCCGCACGACAGTAAGGTAAGCTCGTTCCTTATTTCAACCATCTCCTATCCTCGGCAACGATGACGAGCGAAGACCAACTCATCTCTCTGCGTCGGAGACGAGGCTATTGTAGCGGCCGATTCACATATTTATCGGATCGACTGGACGAGTACGAGCAATCTGAGAGTCAGCAAAATTCCTTATTAAAGAATTACGAGAAACAACTGACCGAAGTTGCGAGTCAATTCGAAGCGATTCAACTCGAATTAGAAGTATTGGACGAGGAGGGACAAGCGCGCGGCTTCGAAATAAGGGATCAGTACGTCGCGGTAGACACAAGGCTACAAAATCTTCTGAGGAACGCGCAAACAGCTTCGCCGTCGACATCCATAAACCCTCCAACCTGTGCATCATCCGCAAGTTTAAATCCGATATCCATTAAGTTACCAGATCTTCGGCTCCCTATCTTTGACGGAAGCTTAGAAAAATGGAACACGTTTTATGATACCTTTTCCTCCATAATCGATAAAAATCCTAGTCTCACTGACATACAGAAATTCCATTACCTGCAGTCCGCCCTGCAAGGAGAAGCAGCCGATTGTTTAAACGCGTTACCCCTTAGTAATGTAAACTACAGTCAGGCTATTGCCGTTCTCAAGGAAAGTTTCGAATGTCCACGATACACAGCTTTCAGTCACTGCATGGCAATAATTGATTATCCAAGGATAACCAAGGAATCTCCAACGGAATTAAGGCGCTTAGTCCACACATTTAAACAACACATATATGCATTGAACAAATTAGGAGAATCCTACCCCGATACCAGTGCTATGCTCAACAGCCTCATCCTCTCGAAAATACCACTAAGTATCCAAAAGCAATGGGAAATGACGCTGCCCAATAACGAGGTGCCTCCGTACATTCATTTACTAAACTTCCTAGAGAGATTAGCACGAAGCTCCAAACCGATCACCACAGTCAGACAAACAAGAGAATCACCGGAACAAACTACTCCTGTCCGTCAACGCGCATCACGAGGGCATGCACTTACGGCGACACAGGTTACTCCAGCATGCCCCACCTGTCAAGGGCCACACCCCATTTGGAGATGTGACACCTTCAAAACCAAATCCCTTCGCGAACGCATTCGGGAGGTCAAAAGGGCATCACTATGCCTCAACTGCCTCGGGAAAGGGCACACAACGAAGCATTGTTTCGCAGGATCATGTCGCGTATGCGGAGAACGACATCATACAATGCTGCATAGGACAAAACGCCATTCAGGGTCTCGTTCCAGCACGTCCAGCCCGAAATCTTCCCCATCAAATAGCCGATCCACAACACCTTCTTCACCACCCTACGTATCACCCACTCGTCGCAAAAGGCACACAACAGACCACAGATCGGAAACACCACGAACAGCCGCGTCTGCAAGTCCACCGCCCAGTGACAAACGAACACACAACCAATGACGCCGACGATCGACGACTCCGTTCATGACCGAACATATCAAACCAATAGCATCCGAATTACTGGCCAATGATCTAGTCATCACAGCGCAGATTAATATTTTGAATGATAAACAGCAACCAATCCGTTGTCGAGCGTTGCTCGACACCGGATCCAGTATGAACTTCATTACCGAGGAATTAGCAAAATCGTTAAGGATAAGGCAAAACAAATGTTCGGTCCCGATCGGCGCTCTAGATACCTTGACAACGACCTCTAAGCGACACATCACGGCCACGATCACTTCCACTGACGGTACATACACGCGGACATTAACGTTCCTTATCATTCCAATCATATCAACCTTAATTCCCAGCGAACCCATCGATCGTTCGACACTTTAGATACCAAAAAATCTCAAATTGGCCGATCCACGATTTCATTTACCAGCTCCGATAGATGTACTATTAAGCTCAGGTTCAACACTCGCGTCGATGTGTGTGGGACAAGTCAACCTCACGCAGCCAGACGAGCCTGGACTGCGTCTGCAAAAGACGCGATTCGGATGGGTAATCGGGGGGAGTCCAACTTCCCAAACCGCTACAAACATATTTCACACATCCACGACGACTTTACAAACAGACCTCGCGCGGTTTTGGGAAATCGATGAAGGACCCTCAATTAAACATATCTCAGAGGCAGATCGACGATGCGAAGAACACTTCCAAGCCCACACCCGACGCACCAGCGAAGGACGATACATCGTCGCTCTACCTTTCAACGATCAGCTTCAGTCACTCGGATCCTCTAAAACGCTGGCAATTAAACGGCTCGCCTCACTCAATCGCCGATTCCAGCACGACAAACGCTTCGAATCAGAATATCGAACGGTAATACAGGAATACCTGGCGTTGGGACACATGACGAAGGTCAATGACAACCACTCCGACGACAACGGATACTATTTACCCCATCATGGCGTGACCAAAGCATCGAGTCAAACCACCAAACTCCGTGTAGTTTTCGACGGATCGGCACCAAGCACTACCGGAACCTCCTTAAACGATACACTTCACACAGGACCCAAGTTACAGGAAGATTTATTTTATATATTAATTAGATTCCGCGCTCATCAATACGTACTCACCGGCGACATCGAGAAAATGTATCGGCAATTCCTCGTACGACCAGAGGATCGGAAATATCAAAGGATATTATGGCGCAGCGCGAGTGGAGAAACAGAAACATATGAGCTTAACACTGTAACGTTCGGTTTATCCGCAGCCCCGTATCTAGCTATTCGGTGCCTCAAGCAACTGGCAGAGGACGAAGGACATCGATTTCCACGTGCAGCACAGGTACTGCAGCGGGATTTCTACGTCGACGACGCTCTCACCGGAGCTGAAACGAAGGACGAAGCCCTCACGCTCAGAACAGAACTCACCAATTTACTTCAACTGGCCGGCTTAAACATACGAAAATGGGCGTCAAACGATAATGACTTATTACACGGACTCTCCTTAGAAGAAACAAATCACCAACATTTTTTGGGCGACTCGCAAACCTTGAAGACGCTGGGAGTGTTATGGAATTCATCCGACGACTCTATTCTTTACTCGGTCGAAGTCAAACCCACGCCGTCTCGAGTCACGAAACGAATCATCAGCTCGGAGATTGCAAAAATTTACGATCCGCTCGGTCTGCTCGCACCGGTGATTGTTCGGGCCAAGATGCTACTTCAACGAATATGGTCGTCGAAAATCGATTGGGATGAATCACTTCCGATCGAGTTACATACAGAGTGGGAAAGGTACTATGCCCAATTACCCTTATTAAACAACGTCAGGTTCCCACGCAAGGCAATAATCGAGTCCGCAATGGAAATTGAACTGCATGGTTTCTGCGATGCCAGCGAAAAGGCTTACGGAGCCTGTATTTATCTTCGAACCCTTAACACCAACGGCCGTGTTTGGACCCAACTTTTAACCGCAAAATCGAAAGTCGCCCCACTCAAGTGCCAGACCATTCCTCGGCTTGAGCTGAGCGGAGCACTCCTTCTTACGTCCCTGATGTCGACAATACAACAAGCCCTATCCCACAAAATTACTCGAACTATCTATTGGACCGATTCCACTATCGTCCTCCATTGGCTCAATACATCACCTCACACCCTTAAAACATTCGTCGCTAACAGAGTCTCCGAAATTCAAACAAAAACCAGCATCCGTGATTGGCGCCACGTTCCTACCGACGACAATCCCGCGGACTTAATATCACGCAGCCAAACACCCGAAGAGTTTCTGCGCCCAACCATCTGGCAGCACGGTCCTGCATGGCTCTACCAGTCGGAAGGCTATTGGCCGACATGGACGCTAACACCGCAAATCGAAGTACCGGAGCAGAAGGGGGCGATTTGTCTGTCCACAAACCCCCCCGATTACTGTTTGTTGCAAAGGTATTCATCCTGGCCCAAGTTGATACGAATCATAGCTCGTTGCCTCCGTTGGAGACAGAAAAGGAACCGAGCGGCACCCCTAACCGTTACTGAATTACGCATAACGCACAATAAACTGATAAAATTGTTGCAAAACATCCATTTCTCCGAGGAAATTCGCACACTCCAAAAAGATCGGAACGCGGCGATAAAGGGTAAGCCCACGCGACTCAATCCGTTCATAGACAAGGAAGGAATATTGCGAGTCGGGGGTCGACTCAGTCATTCGTCGATGACCTTCGCCCAGAAACATCCCATAGTATTACCTAAGTCATCCGTTACAACACGCATCATAGACCACGAGCACAAGATCCACATGCATTCCGGAACGCAGGCTACGTTATACGCAGTAAGACAAAGATACTGGCCCGTTGACGGTCGAAGTCAAGTATGGCGGGCGATCAAAGGCTGTGTCCGCTGCTGCCGCGCTCAACCACCGCCGGTAGAATACGTGATGGGTAATCTGCCGGAGGCGCGAGTAACGGAATCTCGCCCATTTACAAACGTCGGCGTCGATTACTGCGGGCCGTTCCACATCAAGGAAAAACGAGATCGTAACCGTCGTCAGATAAAAGTATACGTAGCCATTTTCGTATGCCTAGCAATTAAAGCGGTACACATCGAGCTCGTTGACGATCTCACTAGCGAAGCCTTCATCGCCGCTCTTCGCAGATTTCTCGCTCGACGAGGCTATTGCTCCACCATCCATTCTGATAACGGCACCAACTTCAGAGGAGCAAGCAACGAATTACGAGAGCTTCACGATTTATTACAATCGGACGATCACAAGGAAAAAGTAACCGCATTTTTAGCCGACAAACAAATCGAATGGCGCTTCATTCCCCCTCATTCGCCGCATTTCGGTGGGCTATGGGAAGCAGCGGTGAAGTCATTTAAACGCCACCTCAGGCGTGTAGCCGGCAACGAGTTGCTCACCTCTGAACAATTGAATACTCTTATCATAGAAATAGAAGCAGTCCTCAATTCCCGCCCGCTAACTCCTATCTCCACCGATCCAAATGATCTCCTAGTCCTCACTCCCGGACATTTTCTCATTGGCGATTCACTAATGTGCTTACGTGATCGAGATTTCAGAGACATTCCATCGAACCGACTCTCCAGATGGCAGCATATCCAACAGCTTAAACAGCATTTTTGGAACCGCTGGCATAAGGAGTATTTGAACGAGTTAACCAACCGCAATAAGTGGAGCAAGGGTGGACACGGCATCCAAAAAGGCACAATCGTCATCCTCAGAGAGGACAACGTTCCCTCCATGCATTGGCCTCTGGGCCGAGTTATCAAGGTTCATCCAGGCGCCGATGGTGTCATCCGGACAGCTACAGTTCAGACGGCAAAGAGCGTTTTGGATCGGGCCGTCAAAAGGCTTGTCCCACTGCCAATTCAACCCGATCTCGAGAAACCCGAACAACTAGCCACCGAGACGAACTAAGATGGGAACTTCAACCACATCTCGCTAATTTGATCGGTACCCTCTCAACGGGGGGAGGATGTTACGCCATGCGGCTTGCCATAGATCATATTCTTCACTGTCGGTCGCGGCACTATAATGTCACAGACGGATCGTCGCGGCTGCCCGGCAAAATAAACATTGTAGTGGCAAGCGCATGGTTCATTAAGCAGAGCGACCTCCAGAAACGTCGATTCGTGGCCGTCATTTGATCTGGCGTAAAAGACGGTGGCGTGATCCGAAGGTAGTGGGGGTCGCCTTCCAGAAAGAATCAGAACGTTTCGAGAAGCCAAACAGTCTACACATCTTTTGTATCGCGCATTCCATAGTAACATTTCCTTTGTTGTTCATTTATATTTTATAGTTAATAAGTTGTGCAATAAACATTAATTTAGTTGTGTTGATTCTGTGAGATTTCATTGAACTACCCTTATTATCATAATCGAAATAAGGGAATCGATCAGTTCGTGGCGTCGATTGTTCAATCGTAACGAGAACTTACAACTCTCGTTGACGTGATATCTCGCGATCGCGTCTCTCCGCGAATGATCGAAACACCTTCTTTATTACACAAAAGTATTATATAATCATATAAAATAAATGAAGTGTACATAACAAAATCACATAATTTAATAGTAATTGTATTTACTTTTTGGCTTTTTTCGTAATAGCGATAGACTTTCTGCTATTTGGGTGTATCATTTTCTTTGGCTTCAGGAATTCTTTTCTCATTGCAGTGGCCTATAAAAGACAACAAAATAAATTAGTTAAAATATTACCATGGCTATGAATTATTTCGATTATCCTAATCATCAACACTCCAACTCAGGCTATCCGTTTACTCAATGTATAATCATGCACAGGCGAATCGTCGACAGTATCACACGAATTAGTGCATTAGAAGCACTAATAGAGTAGACAAAACATCCTACATGCCACAGCTATCGAAACAATAACCAGATAGCAACGGATAGGCGCCTCTGATATACACCCGACGATAACCGCTTCAGGGGACTAAAACCTCAGTACAAGAAGTCTCCCAAATCAACGTTCTATACCTCTTTGTTATAACACCCTGAACCGTCACTCTGTTGGATTCATACAATAAATTTTACCACTATATCTAAAGTTTAATTCTTTAACTTATTTGTGAAACGTTCGAACTGCGACTCGAGGAGATCACCGGTGATTTGTCAATTTCGTGATTTGTTGTGTCTCGTATATGATAACAGCAACGACGGCGACGCCTATCGATAGTAAAAGTAATATCGAAGTATACCTTCCTACCATGACATTTCTGGGCTAACAAACTTCAAAATTGGTTTCTTTTGTTTCAAGATATTTTTAGCTATTTTTTTTTAATCTTATAATGATAACCTATTTTAAAATGTGCAATGTTTGATAAATGTACATTAGTAAAATTTCATACGAAGAAAGTTTTTGGGAATCCGTATTATATTCAGCGAGCAGAAAACGAAGACTTGACGGAAGTTGACAACAATGGAGATAAAAGTCTTTATCGTAATATTGTTTTTATTGATTTTAACGTCAGATGGAACGGGTTTCGACAGAAAACGATCCACCAAATTTCAAAGAGGTAACGAGCAAACTTCAAGTAAAAACGAGCAGAAGTCAACACCCGATTATTATTATTACTGCGACTCAACAGAGTTTGGAGTAGTATTATACAAAAGATTCCGTATTTGCGTTCTTGTTCGCCGTGCGACATGATAGAAATTGATTTCTCTTCCGCTTGTATCAGATGCGGGATGTTGGTTGATCCTTTTTCACCGGTCTCGATTATCCTATTTCTCTTTATTCGCCTATTTTTTAAACACAAATATAGATTTTTTACGATTATTTATATTGTTCATGACATCATTTGACGAATTCTTCGAGAACTTCGCAAGGGAACCAAGACATAAATGATATTTAAAATGTTTATAGCAGTTCTGAAGTAAAGAGAAGCGATATTAGTTTGAAATGATGGATCATTTCAATGACTTTATTATTTATTGCCTTAATAGCTATCTACATATTATTTTAGTTGCGTTTTTCTTTTGGATCGGAAATGACTATCCTGTGTTTCGTCAATAATTTGTCTTGCTTCTCTTGGTGCATTTCTAAATGTAGTATTGACATAAATGAATTTTTTACTGCAAGAGTTAACATCACTTTTTTTCGACTTCTCTTTTAGGTTACAAGAGTACAAAGCTATATATAGGCCAAAACATGTATGTATCTTTCGATAAAAGATAAATTTTTATTCAAAACCTACGAGACTGCACGCAGATATTTCAAATTGCAGCGAATATTATCACGAATACTTCGCGTTAAACATGTTATATCTTTTAACATTTTCAGAGACGCGTAAACATCTGCAAGCTATTTATCACTTTATTCGATTGCATATTGTAGCGGCATATGAGTCATAGGACGATGCGAATCGAGAGTAACTCATGTTGTTGTTTTGCCTCGGGGCATTGATACCGTCTCGAGGTACGAAACTTGATAATAAACAAACTCCGGGCAGAACAATATCGCCGCTACGCGCAACCGTCAACCGAAGTCGAATTTAAATTCGTTAGAGGGAGATCGTTAGAAGAGTACTGCCGATAGTTTTAAATACATTTGACTACACCAAATATCAACTCGTCTCATCACTATATACACCAACGCGTTTAATCAACCTCCACATAATCGAGAAATGATTTCAAATTTGACCCACGTTTCTATCGACTTCGCTTTCTTCTTTATTTTGGAAGAAATGCACATTCACTATTTATCAGCTAAGCGAACTCGAAACGAATGAAAATTCCCAATCACCACGTAGACCAAAGCCTATCAGCCTTTTCCGAACCTGTAGGTTACAACGAGATTCTTAATTAATTAATTCGTTTCTTACAGGCTACAGAGTCTGAGAATAAAGAATTTTTTGACCGTTTTGTTACGACCTATGTTAAAACCACATCATAGGAATAAGATAATAATACAGATCGTAATCATTATATATCGGTACATACTATCAATTTGATTGTGCAATTAAATAACATAATATCAAAAGTAATCAAATGTTGGGATACTTTTGCGCGATAGTGTATATGTGTAAAATAATATGATTCTATAAATTCATTCACAATAAATCAAAAACAATGTTGTGTTGCTTATTCTAGTAAACAATCCAACCATTTAACTGT
The DNA here is from genome assembly GCF_011952255.1 of Bombus vosnesenskii. Classification (NCBI taxonomy): domain Eukaryota; kingdom Metazoa; phylum Arthropoda; class Insecta; order Hymenoptera; family Apidae; genus Bombus; species Bombus vosnesenskii. The sequence goes on along the minus strand of NW_022884114.1, from coordinate 16,438 downwards.
AAGATATTTGGAAAGTTCATGTAACAAGCATACAATATGCCACCCGGAAGGTACCAACTACGTTCCTCTATGAAATTAGTACAAATGTTTCAAGACTTATATATTATTAACATTTCACGCAACGTTTTTATAAGATACGTTAATCCGTAGAAATGACCCGTCGCAGTAAATTTATACATAGATCAGAGTTAGAAAATACAAAAGAACGATATTTTCTCTGAGTATACGAAGTTAAAATGGTGTTGGACGCAAATTAATTGGTTGGAAAGAGGCGCCTTGAAGCGTACTAAAAGAGGTAGCTTACCTCGTTGAAATACCATGGAACGAAACCCTGTTGGGCAATGGGCATTCTGCTGTAGCCTGGAATTCCTTTTGCTCCCGTATTCTTCTTCTGTTTTCCGTGGTTTTTGTTACAACACTCGCGACGTTTTCATTCAAACGAACACACAACGCATAAACGGAGAAAAACAAACGTTGAAGGTTGCGTCGCGTCACGCGAATCACTGACGCTACACTTATACGTTGGAAACAGGAACGAAACCGACGCAGGTGCAACACGGGGCCCGTGAAATGTAAACTATCGAACTACGTATAATAGCACACGAAAGTATTTCTATTGTTTGTGTATATATATGTGTGTGTGTGTGTATATTTGTGTGTGTGTGTGTGTGCGCGCGCGTGTGTATTCATATATATATTATAAATTGGTTATATATATATATATATATATATATATATATATATGTATAAGATTTATAAAATGAATGCTCGGTAAAATGTCTGTGATAAATAATACCAATTAAAATGGAAAAATTTTTAATTGCATTGCTTCGACTATACATATACATATACTTAATGTGACTTACTTTGTATGAGAAAAATTCTGTTTGTCAATTCGATATCGAGAGCTGATAATGCTAACATACGATGAAACGATAACAGAAGAATCCGAATATTCAGAACTTTTCACGATATATGTTAAATAATATTATGAAATAAATTAAATAGTTACCCCGCATTGCTTCCAGCGTACGTGTTCACGATTCTCGGCGAAACCGAATATGGCAGCAGGAAATCAACCAATCACAACTTCGGAAGAAAGTAAAGCGCGGGAAGAAATCGCGGCATCCAGCTTCCTGCGAATCTATTCTCGATCTCGATGTAAGCAGTAATCTTTCGATAATCGTTTTGCAAAATGGCGTGTCTTAAACGAAGTGTATAGTAAAATTCGTATTTGAGAGACGCATAAATAAACGATATCAGGCTATTTCCCGCGAGAAATTCACGTTCGGTTGCAACATAACATGTCACGTATGTATTTTCGTCGAAAACTGATTTCGAGGGACGTGTATATGTACGTATCAAGTTACTTGGCGAAAGTTCAACGACAGACTGTGACTTTAAAACAGTATGTATGCCTATGTTTGTTGTCCGAGAATTGGAAGAATCTGTCATGTTTTGTTTACGTCGGCTGTAATGGAGTGGTGTTTTTGTCTTGTGGTAACTGAATGTCTCAAACAACAAACTCGAGATTTCAATCGATCTTCGAAAAGAAGTCATACCCATTGGCCTTGGGTGAGTTGTGATTTCATTAACTTTTTAATTCATAATTGATAACATAAGGTTATTGTAAGACCGATGAAAATATGGATAGCAACCAATTGCAATTGAATATCTGGCCTGTCTTGCATTATTGAAATTTTGCAAGTCACTAAAGTTACCAGCATTAATATGTTCCCTTGCACAAGTTTGACGATAAAACAAATGAAATTTTACTAATTGCAAGTTATTTGATTATTCTATTTAACGAAAAATTATAAAATCATAAAATAGAATTCTATATAACCTGTAAATCGTAACTTGTCAATCTACTAGTACATATATTATAAATTGGTAAACTTTTGTGTGTGGGGGAGGGGGTGCTAGATGTAACACTGATACGACATTTTGAAAAAATATTTAATTATAATCATGAAAGGCGTTATTGAAATATTGAGTTTTTATTAATGTTCCTTGCAACTTCGAGTTTGCGTACTATATTTAAAATGTACATAAGATATAAAGTATATTGACAAGTAACAGTCACAAAATTGTTTCAAATGAGGATAATCATCCTAATATCAACTTATCAATTGTGATCTGATAAACAAGAATTCAAAATACAGTTAAACTGTGTTCTACATACAATAATCTTTTTCGGAGGAGATTTAAATATATGAACATATTGTGATATTTTGTCCATAATAACATGAATAATATAAAGTTTCGTATTACATATACTCTATTTTTTAATATATTCTGCATATCTCATTTTATGACAACAGACAAGCAAACTATATTCCCATTATAAGCTTCGCTCTAATTTCGCATCGTTTCACCTGAATATATCGTGAAATTTCATCCCGTCAAAATTTTGCGTCAATCTTTTTTATCTTAAAGGATTAAAGACAGTTGCAAAACGCCACGGTGTTTCGGGGTTTGTTTAAATTTCCGCCAAATGAAAAATGGTAGTTACTAACGGCACGTCTGGTTACAATTTTCGTTTACAATTCTTTTGGCGAGTAAATATGACGTACTGGGTCGATACTAAGTAGTCGGTTGTCCCTGAAATTTGAACTGTTGAGAACGAGGTAATAACAGGGCGACTGGTTTGTTGCTGTGTAACGTATACACGTTTCTGAATAGTTTTCTACTTTAAATGAAATTAACTGCTACCCGACGGAGTTTCGACGTAGCGATAAACACGCCACTGAAAAAAGCGACGAATGGGAATGGAAAATACGTAAAGATTTTTTTGACAAAATAAAGAATCATTTTGTCAGATTTCAAGAAGAGTTTGGGTAAATTCAATTTATGCTCTTTGCTACTTGACTTATGTTTATAACACTAAAAGTTATCTTTACAAGCAGCGAAGTGATTTAGTTTCATCCGTAGTTCGGTTGCTTCCAATTTTTTCATTTTCACATTGTGTAAATTTCGACCAATTGCGGGGAGACGTAATCGCGAGGAGAGACGTCAACGGGGGTCGTAAATCCCCGTTACGATTATAACAATCGACACCACGAATTGATCGATCCCCTGATTTCCGTTGAGATAATAGGGGTGATTGAGTTTGTATAACACTGTGATTCACAGAATTATAAATTATATATTTCCAACACTTAGATTACACTGACGTAGAGAAATAAATAGTTAACAACTTGTCGCACGAAGATGCGATAGATATGTACGCTAGAGCAGGGCTCTTATAATGGAAATTAATGTATTAATGGACTTAGCACTATAATATATTTAGGAGAGAAGATGTGTGTTCGACAACACCGAGAACCGACAAAAGGTTTGCGTGAAGTATGCGACTCTCGCGCTTTGTGTAGACTGCCGCGTTAGGCGTTAGGTTTTAGACTGTCTGTCGCTCTTTTTCTAATACGGAAGAAAAGTTCGGTGTGGGTGTGCCCCTGTGCCTAAAGAACGCGGATTCGTTGTTCCCACTTTCGTTAGGAAAAGTGAGGGCAACGAACCGCGGTGTCGATTGGTCATGACCTGCACTACGGCTCGAAGGGATGAGTAGGGAGTCTCCTACCATCGTGGTGAATAGATGACTGTGTGCGTGAGAAAAACCTAACTTGTTTTATTACAGGGCTATTCGGATTTTCCTAAGGGGTACATACCCGCTTTCTCCGTGTTTTAAGTGCGACTAATAAACCCAAGGACCTCTCTAAAAACCGACTGTGTTTCGAGAATATTTTTAAGCTTTAGAAATTCTTCAAGACAAACGGATTGAAGACACATGGCGAAACAATACAGGGAAGTGAAAGTTATGGTGGGTCCTTATGTGAGGGTCGAAGTGACGTTACGCAGGTCGGTTGTTGTCCGGTCGCGCCGGCTGGCGTGCAGATGTTTTAGGCGGCGTAACACATTGCGTATTACAATATTGATGTTAAAATATTATTATAGAAAAACATGTTAGCAACTTAATTTTCTATTTGTTCGTTTCTCTGTTTTCCTTATTCTGCTTTTGGATTTGTGGTGGATGATTTAAATAATGACGTGACGAGTTGATACTTGATATTGTCGAATATATTTAAAATTATTCTAAATACAGAATTAATCGCACGTGAGACAAAGATTTTGTAACGAATCCTAGCGGCTGCCATTTGTCGTTCACGCGCTGTTGCCGATACCGGATGCGCTAATGTCACGTAAAATAACAAAATCAAAAAAGAAATTTGAGGTGTAAATAAAAAAAAGAAACTTTATTTTTTTTTCTAACAACAATTCACTTTACAATCCACTTCCAAACTCTAGGCGTGACTTTCCAAGACTGAAGCTCTTATGATTTGACTTTCGATCGAATCCGATTACTTTCTTTTGTCATCCCTCAACATCCCCACCATGCATTTGCATTTGCTAGGCGTCCGCGACCGTTGCCACGTGCTCTTTCTTCTAGAACCTTCGGCGGAAGGACCGTTGGGATGTTGATGGTTCATTAGACACTTCAGCGATATTGCCGCCGATTGTCGCCGAGTGCCGCCACATCTTTATCTCCATCGTCAGTCCATCGGATTTGAAGTATGCCGGTCGTGACACTAACATTGTGGCGTCAGAGACGATGCGTTTTGACTCGCGAAAGGCGTTTTCGGTTTGCTTCGACCACTCGATTCGCCGCGAACAGCTCGTACGTATCTTTGTTCGCGGATCCGCGTAGTTTGTTGCACGGGTATACGTTTATATTGACACCGGTGTTCACAAGGAAAGAGATCCTTGGTGCCCTGTCCGTCACGAAAATGCGACGGGATACTAAAGCCATCGCCACATGCCGCGTTTACGGACGGCTGGTCTCGTTTCACTGGGTCCAGTTGCAAGGGGCCCGGCACTTCCTTGCGCGGTCTCGAAAGGTCTCGTGGTAATAGCAGAGACCAGACTTCTGCGGTCTATCCTTCGAACTTGATATCAATCTTGCCTTCCGTATGTAGAATAACGATGTGAGGTAGATAGTGGGTGAAGGTGCCCACAAGAAATACTCTTGATGTTCAACAAAAAAGTTAATTAAATTATTAACAATCAACAGTCAACAATTTATGATCAACAATTAACGACTAACGATTAACTGTCAACAACGATTAACGATTAACGATGAACGATCAAAAACAATTAACGATTAACAATGAACAACAATTAAGGATTAACGATTAACGATTAACTATCAAGAGTCAATAATCACGTATCTCTAATTGTGTTTGCTTCGCTATGACGCTTAACCTTTCGCACTCCGCAGCTCGGGGCAGAATGAATCTTTGATTCGAAACCAAATGGATTCTTTTCTTTGTTGCCCCTCGATATCTCCACTACGCACGCGTTCATTAGATGTCCGCAACGGTTGCCGCGTATGCATTCTTCCGAATATTCGGCGAAAGAACTGTAGGGATATCAATGGTACATTAGGCGTGTCGGCCTTACGCTTTGAAGGTATAGCGCTTTGTGTCGCGAAGCCGTTGGAAAGTTCCATGGTCGAGTGCCACCACAGATGCATGACGATTAGATACAAACGCTTCAAGTATTACAATTAATAGCTGATACAACTGCAACAAAACAGATTTCCTTTATGCAAGACTACTGAAATTACACAGCTACAATAAAATAAGGAATACGTCTGTACTATGGGAAACATAAATAAATATACACATAGTAGCTTATACAACATGTATGTGGAGGACGATTAAACGCGTTGTTGATTAATGACCAGACGAGTTGATACTTAGTGTAGTCAAATGTATTTAAAATTATTTGCAGTACAGAATTAGTCGTCGTTCGCTTAGTGTTGCTCGATATGTGTATACAAGGTAATGCTTACGTTCGTTCGATATTAATTCACTATAAGAATGTTCGATACTAACTGTCTTAACGATCGTGTTCTTTTATTTATACTCGGGGGAGTATCGAAAACTTTAAATTCAACCTCGGTTGACGATTGCACGTAGCGGCAACATTGTTTTGCCCGGAGTTTGTTTATCGTTACGCTTTGCTTGTCACGTAAAAGTAATGGGAAAATAATAATAAAAAAATGTTGGGTTCTTGAACCAGAGTTCGAGATACCTCTATTCTATAATAGGATTACAAGTGTGCGATTAAACTGTTACCGAAAGACTGAAGCCTCGATCAAGAACCAGCCCTTCTAGATGTTCGTTTATCTTATGCCTACGTGCCGAATTCATAATCCTTTATTTTGGGAGTCGGTGTCGTGTGCAAGGCGGTTCAGGTTTCCTGAGTCGGTTGAAGATATTTGTTGACGTTACATTCCCCCAGTGTTAGAGTGCGGCTGGTCCTCCAGACTCTTATTTTCGGTGTAGTGCCTCCTTTTGTATGCCCTTTTGGAATCTTACATGCCTTGCTTCGAGGATGACTGAATTGGTGTCTTCAGGTAATTCTCGTAATGGTTGTATTTCAGGTGTGGAATATGTGTTTAAAGGTGCGCTCTATTGGTCTAGAGATATTGCTTATACCTGTGTCTTTTTTTTTCTTTGGTTTTACAACATAATACGCGAATACATAATTTGGAAGGTAGGCATTTGCTTATAATATCGAATAATCCTATTTTGTTAAATATACATATGTTCCTAGTAATGCTAGATCAATATAACTAATAATTTATAAGACACTTAGTTCCTATTTCTTAAGACTTCTAATTCTATGTTCATAATTAAGAGAGTTTACTTCGTTGGAAATTTGATTGAGGTGCATTCTATACGATTATACATTATTAATGATTTTTGGAGCGTTTTCAATTTTTGTTAGGATTTCTTCTAGACTGTCAGTTAAGGGTAAAGCTATAGTTTTGAAATTTGTTTTGTAAGTTATATTGGTTTTTAAGTTATTGTTTTCATCAAAAAATTTATCTATATTTTTATTCATTAATTCTAAATTATCGTTATCCAGAGTTACAAATAGACTTCTAGAAATGGATCCAACAAAATTCAATGACCCTCTTCGGTAACAAGTGTGTGTCATAAATTTAATATGCATGATTACATTGTCTAAATTTCTTTTGCGAGCGCGTGTAATCATTTCATTGGAATACGGGCATTCACTTTTAAAATGTTCTGTTAACATTAGTCTAAATCTTTTAATTTCGCTGAGTTTTGCATATATATCCTTAATGTCTAAACCTATAATTACGTTTACGGATTCGCTATATAAGTATGCATGAGCTAATTTTTCTTGATATATAGAACTACCATTAAGGGGTATAACGTTTAGCTTAGCTAACTATGAAGAAGGTGAAGATCGTCCTGGAAAGTAAGGTTTAATACGGTTACCATGTATTTTCCTAATCGAGTGATTTACTATTATTTCATAATAAGGGGCTTTTCACTTTTTCAATGGTGTATGGCCCTGGCCATTTAGTATCTATCTTGTGTTCTTTATGATCGTTATGAATTAATACTAAATGTCCTTCTTTAAAAGTGGATTGAGGTTTGGCAATTTTAGAGAAGTTTCTAATAAATTTTCTATAGTATCCAGCTAGCCCAAGGAATGATTTTACATCTGTAGGATTTTTTGGTAGTTTGAAATTCTTTACTGCTTCTATCTTTTTAGGGTTAGGTTTTACTCCATCTGCTGTCACTACATGTCCTAGATATTCTAATTCGGGCTTTAAGAATTCACATTTATCTGGTTGTATTCTTAGACCTACTTTCCCGAGTCTTTGGAATATAATGACTAAGTTTTTAGTATGTTCTTCTATCGATTGCCCGAATATAATGATATCATCGAGATAAACGAAACAATGATTGTTAATCAAACCTCTTAACGTGGTATCCATCATTCTTTGAAAGGTAGCAGGTGCGTTCTTGAGCCCGAATGGCATTCTATTATAGTGGAAGTGTTCTTGTGGTGTGCTAAATGTAGTGTATTTCTTTGAATTCTCGTCCATGGGTATTTGATGGAACCCTGAGGATAAGTCTAAAGAGGAGAAATATTTCTTATTTCCTAGCTGTGATAGTATATCGTCAATGTCAGGTAGTGGATACGCGTCTTGGTCTGTTAGTTCGTTTAACTTCCTAAAGTCAATCACTACTCGCCACTTTTGTTTCCCTGATGCGTCGATTTTCTTTGGAACGACCCAGACAGGAGAGTTATAGGGAGAGTCGGAGGGTTCTATAATCTCTTTGTTTAACATTTCAGTCATCTGTTTATTTATTTCGGTTTTATGATGTTCGGGAGGACGGTAGGATTTTACGTTGATGATCTTGTTAGGTAGATGATACATTTACACTGTACACGTGAATGTGTGTGTAAGCGTCAGAGGGCGTCCAGGTCTCAGTAGAGACAAAAGACGATTGGAGGCTGTTAGGAGAATCTAGAGGAGGTGGTTGACAACAAGCGTGCGTGCAAGAAGGTTATCGAAGTCTTCAGAGTGTAATATATATATGTATAGCTGTTGTGTGCGAAATAAAATAAACTATTTGTATTTTCGAATCCTCTCTATACCTTAACATGGTAGCAGAGCGTGGTTACTAGTTTTGCAAGCTATTTAGTGCGTGGTTTTTAGTCTTGCGAGTTTAGTAAGGGAAGAAACGTTCAAAGAATATAAAATAAAAGAAAAAATACTTCAAGCACGTAGGAACGCTTGAGTAAAGAATAGGAAATCAATTAAAATGGAGAGATCGGAAATTATGCTATCGATATTCGATGGTGAGGGTTACGGTATGTGGAAGAAAAGAATAACAATGTTTCTGAGATATAAAGAATGTGATATTGTTATAACTAGAGTGAAGACTGAAACAGACAATCCAGACTGGGACAAAAAGGATCTGAAGGCGATAAATATAATTTACAGTGCCTTCTCAAATAGACAATTAGAATATATTAGGGAAGAAAAAACAGCGTATGAAATAATGAAAAAGTTCGACGAAGTGTACTTGAAAGAATCGACGGCACTAGATCGTGTGCAGAAGGAGATTGGAGAAGATAAGTCTTGATAAATACAGTGATTCAGCATCGTTTTTTAGCGATCTTGAAAAATTAATAAATGAATTAAAAGGTGCAGGCGCAAAAGTGAGTGAGAGGGAAAAGCTGAATTACATGATAAATACGTGTTACGTCGCGTAACTCTACCTAGCCCAGGCCACACACCGCGGGTAAGATGGCAACCAGATGTCTTCGGATACTCACTGCGTACCCTCAATAGTCTCAAGTATCTTCCATAAATCTTAGGAATTTCCTAGTCGAGGTCCTTCAAACTGAACAAACGTCTGTTTCCAAAGCATTTCTAAAGACCTTTGTCTACTACGGCTTGACAAGGGAAAGTTGGTTTTTCTCACGTATGATGCAACTTTCCTCCCACGAACCACTTTCTCTCGAGGGCGGTTAAGACCCTTCGTTTAACCAATTAACAACGAAGACTATTTCCCTCACTCTCTTAGTCAAAATAGTCACCAACAAATCCGATGGTCCCGTGCGCTAGACACACCCATCCTTAGCTTTCCTCCGCCACAGCATCGTCTCCGAACATCACTGACTTTACATCCTTCGAACAGTCAACATCCTTCGACCGGGTTTACACCCGAAGATCAGTCAGTCTCAATCAAGCATCTGGTCAAGCGGTCAGCAATTCGAATACAGTGAGTCGACAAATCCATCAGTATACGCGATAATCCGTCTAGAGACTCAGGTCGCACTCATTCGTAGTCATCTCATAACAAATATTCATTTTGTGTTACACCGAAGTTGTTGGTTTGTGAAAATATATAATAACCTGTTAGCAACAGCGTTATCCTTCATTTAACTACCCTTATTATCCTAAACGAAATAAGGGATCGAGCGATTCGCGGCGTCGATTAGCAAATCGTAACGGGAATTTACGACTCCCGTTGGCGCGCTTCTTCGAGATCGCGTCTCCCCGCGAACGTGCGAAAACAATACGTTACCCGAAGAGTATAGCTACATAGCGGATATAATAGATGCAGTGAAAGAAGAGAAACAAACGGTAGCGTGCGTGAAGAATAAAATAGAAATAGCGGAAAAGAAAGATAAGTCTAATCGAGGAGAAATGAAAACTAATGCCTTTGCTGCAAAAAAGGAAGGATGCTTCAAATGTGGAAGAGTGGGATATTTTGCATGAGAGTGTCAAAATGGCGTCCAAGCGGGAAGCAGTAACAGTTATCGGCGTGGGTCAACACGTGGTCGCAGCAGAGGAAGAGGAAACAAAGGCAATACGAACAGGGGGCGTGGAAACTTCCATCGTCAATCAGCAGCCGGCACGAGCGAATATGGCAACTCAGGAGCAGGCATATGGATGGCAACAGCGCACGCAGCACACAGCAGCGAGATGAACGAGATAAGTGGTAACGAAATAACATGCCTATTAGATAGCGGTTGTACCGATCACATTATTAACGACGTAAATTATTTTGATAAATCTATCGACCTTAAAGAACCGGTAAATATATATGTCGGAGATAAGAGGACACCGGTGCCTTCTCTCTGAAACCTCGGGAAAATCCATAAAAACATTGTAATTAAAATCTACAGTTGTAACTAAACGATTTGCCATCATTCTAACCAATTGTATTTGTTTGAGACTTGTGACAATGAGCTTGGGCTCAAGGCGACAATTAGTCGCCGAACGTAGCCGCGGTCAACGGGACGAACTCTCCACCTAACAAAGGCATTGAGTAATCCTATAGCTCTCCTTAAAAGAAAGATTTGTAGCGGCACGTGGCAGTAAACATTCCAACGGTTTCTGTCCCGTAGCTTGCCACACGCAGATCCTATTCTCCGGGCAGGATGTTTACCAGATGTCGACGCGTCTCCACAGTACGTGATCGGCTAGCCCGAGGACCGTCATAAACACTAATATCTAGTTACCTAAAATCCTTCAACAGATACACAGTCTTTGTCCCAGTTACGGGAAGACAGGAGAGACCTATTTTTCCACGAACGACGTCTCCCACTAGCAACCCTCCCTCAAGGGCAGCTAGCATCCTTTTCTAACTACCGATATGGAGATTGGCCAATTAGCAGCAACGTCAATTTCCCTTACTTTCCGAACGTAGGATGTCCCCGACGAATCCGATGATCTCGTGTCCTTAGACACACCCCGTCATAGTTTTCCTCTGGGGTATCACCGGGACGGAAAGTCATTCTCTCTTGCGGTCTCATCGACAAAAAAAAGGATTAACTCCTTACGGTCAGCGAATACTAACACAGAATCCGACTTAGATTTTTGCGAGTGCGTACGACTACCGTCCCGTTGTCCGCGGATTCGTTATTGAACCTAGGATCATTGTCATTAGTCTCTCGAGTATCTAATCACCACGGTTACTTGTCCAGTTCTATGGTAATCGTATTTGCACTAGCCAATGTCTTCTCTATTGCATAACGACGACGTGTAATCCAAACGAAGAGTCGCTTTACGCCCCTAACCCTAATTCTAATGTTAACCCGACATATATTTGGGCGATAATAGATCGATAAAGGCAACAAAAGTATGAAATGTTATAAGCTATTTTGAAGCATTTGAAAAACGAAATAAAATAAATATGAATAAAATTTTTTATGTGAAAGAAATGTCCGCAAACTTGATTAGTTTCGGCAAGTTAACGAATAATAATAATATGGTTATTTCAAAAGGAAATATTGCAAAAATAATAGATGAGAACAATAAACTTACAGCTTTAGCGGTCAAAGAGAATGGTACATATAAAATGAAAAGTATATTGAAAGGAAGAAGCACTTAGTAAACAGTGGCGAACGTAGTGATATGAGTAAAAAGGAAAGATGGCATAGGATGCTAGAACACGTAAATTTTAAATATTTAGAGATTTTGGGTAAAGAGCAGCTAGTGACTGGCATACCGAATGAATTTGAAAAGGAACTTTTGAAATGTAGGGTGTGTATAGAAAGCAAAATGCATAACTTACCTTTCAAAAATAATCGAACTAAGGCTAGGGAAATAATGGAAATTATTCATACGGACGTATGTGGTCCCTTTAAGACTACCGGATTCAATGGAGAAAAATATTTCATTTTATTTATCGATGATTATAGTAAAATAGCTAGGATCTATTGTATAAAATCAAAAGATGAGGTCTTTGATTCTTTCGTACAGTTCGTAAATGAAGCCGAAAATTTAACGGGCAAGAGGTTAAAAATATTAAGATGCGACAATGGTAAAGAATATTTAAATAATCGAATTTATAAATTTGCTAGGGATAATGGTATAAGAATAAATAATTGCCCAACATACGTACATGAATTAAACGGGACAGCGGAAAGGTATAATAGAACAGTGATGGACATGGCGCGTTGCTTGTTAGCGGAAGCGAAAGTACATAAAAGGTACTGGCCGGAAATAGTTTGTACAGCGGCATACTTGAAAAATCGAATATTAGCGAATACTATAGAAAGAAAGACACCTTTTGAAATATTCTTCGGGAGAAAACCAAGTGTTAAAAATCTACATCTATATGGAAGTAAAGTTTTTGTAAGAAGGCCAGAACAAAAAAGAGTTTCTAAATGGGATAAGAAGGCAGATATGGGAATTCTGTTAGGATATAGTGAAGTAGGTTAGAGAGTCCTATTAGGTGTAAAAATAACAGTAGCGACATGTAGAGGTCGTAGAAACAGACAAAAAATGTATCGGTTTTGAGGAGAATTCATTCGATGCAGTTAGCGACGATAGTAAAGATAATTATTTATTGGACAGCATGAATAAGGAAGAGTTAGAAAGTAGAGAAGATGAAAATGATAATAGTTTTGAAAGCTTAAAGATTCCTAGGAGATCTACACGTAATAAGAAAACTCCAGTAAGGTATCCAGAAAAGGAAAACAGTAGTGAGATTCACGCAAATTATTGTAGAGTAGATATCCTTTGCACATTTGAGGAGGCGATTTGTTGTGAAAACAGTGAAGATTGGAAACAGGCTATGGATAAAGAAATAGAGTGTCTCTATAAAAACAAAACTTGGAAATTGGTAGAGAGGGTAAAAGGCAAAGAAGTATTAGATGTAAAATGGGTTTACACGAGAAAATCAGATGACAAGTATAAGGCTAGATTAGTGGTAAGAGGATTTCAACAAAGAAACGTAGTCGTTGATGACATATATTCTCTTCTCTTCTATCATATTGTTGTCAAAATGGATTAATCATTCAGCAAATGGATGTAAAAACTGCCTTTTTAAATGGCGAAGTAAGTTCGGAGGTATATGTAAATCAAGCAAAGGGATATGCAGACGGAACGAATAGAGTTTGTAAATTATCGAAAGCGCATTATGGGTTAAAAGAAAGTCCGAGGGACTGGTATGAGTGTTTTGATAGGTATGTGACGACATTGGATTTTAAGAAGAATAACATAGAGTTGTGCCTATATACTCATGGAGAGGGGGAAAATGTTGTTTATTTGCTAATATATGTAGACGATTTGTTAATCTGTAGTAAAAACAAAAAAAGGATACAAAATGTAAAGAAGCTATTACCTGATAAATTTTAAATGAAAGATTTAAGTGAAGTGAAAGAATATTTTGGAATAAATATAGAGTATGATTATATAAAAAATGAAATGAAACTAAGCCAAACGAAATACATTGAATCATTAGCGAATAAATATAAATTACAAAACAGCAAATTGTACTGTACACCAACGGAAACAAATTTAAAAATAGAAAACGCTGAGATAAACAGAAATGACATTGGATACAAGAACTTAATTGGTGCATTGCTGTATATTAGTACAAATACCAGACCCAATATAAGTTATAGTGTGAATTATCTTAAGTAGATTTCAAGATTGTTGTAGCGAGACACATTTTAAATATGCTTTGCGAATATTGAAATATTTGTACCGAAATATTGAAATATTTAATATTAAAGATTTAAGGTTACATTAGAAAAGGAATGAAAAGTGTGAAACGATAGATTGTTATGTGGACGCTGATTGGGCAGGAGATCATTTAGATAGAAAATCTACTTCTGGATATGTAATTAAATTGTATGGAAATGTAATCGGTTGGAAATCTAAAAAACAAAGGTGTGTGACAAAAGCCTGGACGTATGCAGAGTATGTAGCTCTATCGGAAGCGGTGAGTGAATTAATGTTTATTAGAGAAATTATGAAGGTCTTCAATGTAAATCTAGACAATAACCCTGTAAAAATTTATGACGATAACTCTGGAGTGATAAGTATAGCAAAGTACGGAAATTTCACAAAAAATTCTAAACACATTGAAGTTCATTACCACTACGTTCACGAATGCTTAAAGGAAAATAAGATAAATATAATTTAAGTAGGTACAGACGAAAATACTACATAGGTTCTCTAAGAGGTTTTTCTATGTGCGATAGTCGAATCAAAGATTTGAATTTTTCGATTTGATCTACAGTGTTTATATTTTCAATAATGTTAGAAATTTGGACTGAAAACTTACCACCATTGATAAAGCATACTGGCGTTGGCTTTCCGTCGAAGTATACAATTTTTTGAACGATTTCTCCCGATGCGAGGGTTGGTTCTTGCTGCAGCAGAAGAGTATTATTATCTAATTTTAATGTTTTATTGGAGAGTTCGAATCGATATTGATTTAAACCGGGTAAGCCTAATATGACGTCTTCTATGATAGGGAAATTATCATCTACTAAGGAAAATTCTATCTCTTTGTTGAATAAATTTAGTTTAATTTTGGAATTGGATTCGTATTTGGAATGTTCCATGGAGAATTTCTATGTGTCTGGTATTATTGTTCTTCCTGGGTAGCATCCTCGTTTAAGCAAGTTGATTCCTGCTCCCGAGTCAACGAGAAATCGCAATCCTGGTCGTCCTAGTAATTGTAGTCGTATTGTGGGTAGTCTTCCTGAGGTAGCATTGTTAATTCTGATTGTTCTTGATTGTAGTTTATTCCTGGAGGGGCTTCTGTTTGAGGCGGTATTCGAAAATTTTGGCATTGATTGGCAAGGTGTCCCAATCGATTGCATTTGAAACATTTCGTTTGTGGCCTTTCGTTTAATGGTCGATTTTCAAGCTTTGTAAAATTATTCATTCTTGGTAGAATGTTTTGTGTGGGTGGAGTTTTGTTATTCATGTTACTTGTAATCGTGAAGCGGTTACCTACTGGACGAGACGTCTGGTTACGATAAGATGGTGGAGTGGTTGTTTGTCGTGTCATCCGTCTGCGAGCGTTGTCTTCGCGAAAGTATTTTTCCACGTCCATTGCCTTTTTTTCTGCATCGATGATGTTTGGGGGGGGGGATTAGCCAATAGCACGTGTCCTATTTCTGAACGAAGGCCTCTTACATAGTCAATCACAGAAACCATGTATAGTCGATCGTTCATCGCTCATCGAGTTAGTTCGTCTTTATATTCATTGGTAATGCTGTATTGAAGTTTGTTGAAAACACGTCGAAATCTAATGTTATAATTTTGCACGCTTGCGGTTATTCCTTGCTTTATCACTCTTAACTGATCTTGGTGTTCTCTTACTGATGCTTGAGTAGCTACGTTACGTCTTAATCCTTCGTACACAGTTTCGAATTCGCTAATATGGATATTGCGGATTGTCATTGCGGCTTTTCCTACAATTTTCTCTATTTTGATCATTTTTAATAATAACGTTTGTTCGCTACACATCATTCTCATTTCTTTTATTTCACGAATAAAATCTTCTACACTTATATCGTTTTCTCCGTTTAGTATCGGAGATACTAAACAGCTTTTAGATTTCCAGAGTTTCCAGCTGTTGGATTGGATGGTTGGACATATGTTGGTGGCTTTTGTGGCATAGGTGGAGGTGGATTAGTATCGTGTTTTAATACTGATATATTATCGTCATCGTCAGTCATCATAGAACCGAATTCAGTTGATTTTACGTTTATTTGTGGTAGTTTAACACGAGAGAGGTTTCTACTTAATATTTCCATTTCGTTAGCGCGTTTTCTATTTTCTTCGTTCGCTAATTTTAAAGCATTCTTTATTTCGTTAAATTGTTGTCGAAATTCTTCGTTCTGTCTCTGTATTAAGTCTAAAATTGCTCTGGTAGAGGAATCGAGTGATCCCGTTTTATTTTGAACTCCACTTGTAGAGGGTAAACTTGTCTCGGCTTTTGTGTCTTTCTTGTTCATATTGTCTCTTCGCTAGAGTTACTAGAGAAACTAACTTTTCGCGTTCTATATTGTTTAAAAGAATTCCGACTTTTCTCACCTTGATACGTAAGTTCGTAGAATGAGGTGTTTTCCTCTGTGGCGCGTTCAAATGTGTTGTTTGAGTGTCAAACTCGTTCTGTTGATTTGTTCTATGCTGACAGTGGCCCCGTTGATTTGGTCCACCGTGGTAAATTATTGACAGCAATGTTCATAACACAAGTAGTTCGAATCCTTCGATCTTCAATAATGTCCGTAGACCGAAATCGTAACTTCGTTTACACTGAAGCGAATGGATCCTGGCAGGATC
>NW_022884113.1:0-23129 GCF_011952255.1 Bombus vosnesenskii | reverse complement strand
TTCTGGCTTCAATTGTGCTACGATTTAAAGTTTTCCGTGTATACGTTTAGGACGTTACTGCGTGCAGAAATAGTACAGAAGGCCTCTAATTATACCGTCTACAATATTATTTATAGACTTTGAACCATATAGTACGTAAGTATGTAATTGTATATCTGTCGTGGTTCATTTTATCCTTCTCTGTTGCGTGAACCAGCGGTTAGGAGCGACACTAAATCACGTGGGAATGAAACTCGTTGAAACAACGCTAGACATGGTAACGGATCCATGACTGTGCTTCTGTTATTATCAACGCCAGTAACGGTTAAACCTATTGCATGTGTGTAAGTTGGAAGTTACGTACATAACTTATGCCCACCCGTTGTGTGTTTCGCGATCCCATATTTCTTTTAATTTGAATTTTATGAAACTTTTTGTTCGATAATTGATGTGCCATATTACATCCGTCACATTCAATGTTATATGGTGTAATTTCTTCAGTTGTGGTGTTATGTAAGTTACGAGGGCATTCCTGTGTTTGGACATGTGTTTGGAATGTAGTGTGTATCTTTCTCTTCGTATGTACATAGTGAGTAGAGAGAGACTGTCTGTCTTTCGCTAGAAGAATATTCTGCATATAGTTATTTACTGTTCTTGATATTTGAATTTGGAAATTTAATTTTCGCTTTGCTTGTATCTTCGAGCGTAAGGTGAAATTTGTACAGACATATCTAGTAATTTGTTAATCGTACTGTTCGAAATTATTGTGTGTGTGAATATTTCGGTGAATATAAACTACGAAAACCTGTCCTTGACTTTTTATGGTAACAAAGCAGTCTTTTCAGAAGAAACAATATTCATAAATCAGTCCCTTCGCAAAAAGCTAATTCTACGAATCTTGTTAGAAGAAACCGGTTGACGAAACTGCGTGTCCCTTCAGGAGAGGTCTAATTTATAGAGGTAGCTTGCAAGAAAAAACGAATCTCACAAAAAGCTTGAGCATTCTTAATTAATCCTCTTTAGAATTCAATTACATTTATGCCTTTTGTAAATATTAATTCTAAAATAACGATGCTAACATTTCTAACCTACAGAGTATCAACAAATAACATAACGCAATTCCCCATTTCAATTAAATATGAAAAATATACTAAAGTCGATCCAAGATCAAACCCGGTAAAACAAACGACAAATTTACCTGAAAAATCCACTGAATTCGTTTCAATACATCCGTTATTTAAATTGCAAAAATCAGTTGTGTTTCAACGTCAATTTTTAACACCGTCCATATATCCCAATTTTAGTACGCGACAAGACGACAATACAATTCATTTCAATACCATTGAAAAGTATGGCTGGCTTCGGACAACCGGTTTCCGGCGTGGCGCCACTATGCTTTGGAGAAACAAGGAAATACATATGCATGCACCTTGCTTTTTGTGAGACAGAAGAACTCTGTGTCTCTGTTCTACCAACGTCGCTGTTGCGACGATTTGCCGCAAACCTAAATGGAGTTCGATCAATGGCAACGCGAGCACGTGGTCCTCGATGTTCGCGATCGGAAAATCGTGTTTTCCAAACTATTTCTAGTTTCGCCGGTTCCACTGTCAATCAACGTTTCTTCCTTTGGTTCCGTTTCTCTTCGATTCTCTCCTTTTTTATTGGCAAACACGTGTCACCGGGTATCGTGTTCGTCTTCGCTAAGCAAGCTTCTATATCAGCGATACGCGAGCCGGTTTCCCCTTCATATTTGTACAAGACTTCGTGAACATCGGACATTTTTCTCCTCTCTTTTCGAATAAGAAAATCCTATCGTTGTTTAACTAACAATTGCATTTCTTTAAATGGAAATGTGGTCGTGTCTCCTTTATATTTTCAATTAGCCAGGGGATTTAGGTTTATTGCCGTGGAAACTTGATCGGTCGTTTACGTAAGGATCTGCGACTCTGCTTCATCTTCGAGGAAAATTTCATCGAATACAATCGTTTCACTCAATGATTGGATCAGTCGAAAGGGAGATTCCGTGACTGCCTGTATAAATATTGATCATAGTGTCTCTTGAAGGGAAGCTGTACCAATCTTGTTGATTTAACTACTGATCCTACTTTATCCTCGAGAAAAATTACTTACTTTGATTGTTTGACCATTAATTTTAGCGTTTCTTCGAGGGAAACAGTGTTGATCGCTCGAGTCTGTTTCTTTCTCAAGGTAAATTGTATTTACTATTTACTCGATCAGCTATTTTATTTTCTTTTCCCGGAGAAACCTTGTTTCTCGCCTGTTTGACCATCCGCGCTATTTCTTCTTTGAGATAAACTGCAGCGATTATTCGTGTAATCAACAAATCTACTTTTTCTTTCTTTACGAAGGAAATCGTGTGTTTAACGAAATCTCGCTTGTTTAGTCATTGATTCCGCTAACTTTTCCAAATAAATCGTCAATCATTCGCTCGATTGCCAATTCTAATTTTGCTTCGAAGCAAACTGCGTTGATTATTCGTATAACCTTTTTAATAGAAACTGTTTTTCGCCTATTTTATCGCCAATTTCCTTTTCAAAATAACATGTATTAATTATTCGTTTAATCGCAGATTTTATTTTATTTTATTTCTATTTCTATTTCGTTTTATCATCGATTTTCCGCCGTCTTCAAAGAAACCCACGTGAATTACTTTAATTGCTTTTTCAAACTAATTTTATTTCTTTACTTTTAAATTAAGAAGCAGCAAGGAAAATGCTACAATAACGGAAAAATTCTTCGGTTATCTCCACAAAAAACACGAAGGTATCGAACTTAGTGTATTGAGACATTTTGTTCGTTGGAAGTTAGTCGACGACATTTGGAACGGAAAGATACATTTGACATGATTTAGTGTGACGTTGAGAGAGAAAAATGGTTTGATCGAGGGTGCCCTTAATTACTAATTTCATAACTTGCTGTTAATCGATCTGACAGTGATATTAGTGGATGTGGTTGGTAGTGCCTGATTAATCGTGATCGATATTTTGAACAAAGAGCAACGAGAAACGATCAGTTTGGAGTTTCACTTTGACGTCGTGAGACTATCGTTAATTAGACATAGAAGAATCATTTGGTGACAGGTAAGGGTTTCAACTTCTGTATTCATTTTCTTCTATAGACTGAATTTAATTTTTCGCTTTGATAATCGTTTATGAAAGAGAAGCGATAATTATTAGTTCTACCTAAGAATGTTACTAATAAATTAGGAAAAAGAAATTTTGATTGGATTCTTGATAACGAGTGAAAATTAATTTAAAAGATTGTATTTGGAATTTTGAGAATCGATCGAGTCCTCAGTTTCAGTGCAATGTAACGTTATCAGTCGCATGAGTTTGGCTCATATGTGATTTATGTGCAAGCTAAATGTTTCCAACAAATTGTAGCATATTGATTTCTCAAAGTACTGTATCAAATGTCTTGTAATTATAAGCAATTGTTTCGTTTGGACGATCAAGGGTAATATACTCTATTTCTGATTTTAAAAATGCCGCCATTTGTGTAGACGTACACACGCAAGTATTTATTATGTAGACACGATGGCTCGTAGACACGAACGTTTCTCGTTGTCGTATTTTCCAAACAGGTCAGTTATTTCGAGCACTCGACCACTTTCTCGCTCCTGACAATGACATTAGTCATTCTAATCGATGTCTCGAAATCGATGGTTCTTCTGTCAGCTATTTCGTTTCCGTGTTTATTCCATATGATAATATTGTTTCACGTATTCGCTTAAATTTAATTGGCAAATGATTAATTTCCCTGAATCCATTTTCAAGTAAACATATCAGTTTAACCTTTTGCTCTATCTGATACGAAAATGAACAATTTGATATAAAAATTTTGCGAAAGATCGATATATTATTTTACTTTTAACTTGGAAATCGTTCTCTTAATTTTTCAATATCTAATTAACCACCTCAGTCCCTAAGACCGTCTGTTTTAACGAATGGTAAATAATCAAATAATTGCGTTGATACATCAGAAGTACCATCTTCTTATATCCCTGATATTAGTGTTAAAACAGGTTTGAAAAACCTTCAATTATTTCATTTATTCTTAGCTTTCGATGGCTTAAAATTTTCTCGGTTATTTTCCAATAGAGTTCGATATATTGATCGAAAACTTAGTTTAGTTAAGCACTGTAACCGGAAGTCACCCTTAAGTCGCCGGGTAAGAGGATTACGAGTAATAAACAAACAATATTAATCAGAAAATTATTCCATTCAATTTTTCTCCTGCATTTAATTAAATATGACAGAGTCGACAAACTTTCCTTCGGTTCTTCTATCTCATTTGCAAATCTATAATATCGATATCCAAACGATAACTCGAACACAATTAACCAGCACTCAAGGCTATTTCTTTCGTCGAAACTTTCCTCAGACATGTAGATATCACGTTGACATCGCCGCGTATACCGAATCAGCCCTTTTTAAAGATGATCTCGCGAGCGTGGTTCGTATGCAATTCAATTTGAACGAGTCGCGTGTCACGATTCACTTGACTCCCGGCACAGTAATTGGCCGGCACTCGAGCAAACACTTACACTTAATTTAACGTTTAACCGAATCGAAAACAAAGCGAACAGTTGCCGGACTTCGCTCGTTCTTTCAGTTCATTTCCGAACGTCTTTCGATCAGCATATCGGGTCTCCTCTTTCATCTCCGTTGCCTTTCAAAATCTAAAATCATAATTGAGACTTTGCTGCTCGAACTATGGAAGGGGAAAACGTGAATGACGGGTAAGATTGTTCCTGCGTTCTGTCAGAAAATAATTTCCTGTTTGTGGGAGAGGAAAGGAGCATTGTAATTGGAATTACAGAATGTGAAACATCAAAGGAACTGCCGAATGACATTTATTTCAAAGACTAGAAGACTGAAAACTTTGTTATACGACTTTCATACTGCTACGCCTGGAAATCAAGGATGGATTCTGTTTCAGCGAAATGAAGGACGAGAAGAGTAACTCTATATTGCCCACTGAAGCGACTCGATTGAGACCAAGATTGGAAAGTTTCGATGATGTTCTGCCGTATGTCGGTGACTACGGGAGATATCAATGGCTGTTGTTATTGTCGTTACTACCTTATGGCGCGACGTACGCGTTTCTGTATTTTTCGCAATTTTTCATTACGATTATTCCCACGGAACACTGGTGCAGGATAGACGAATTAGTAAACTCGAATTTCACCGAAGAAGAGAGGTAAGTATTGTAATATCGTGATATAATGTGTTTACAAAGAGTGGACAATAGAGATGTTAATCAGACAGAAAAAGACGATTGTTGTTCAACCTGAACTATTCACGCCAAACGCACAGAAAACAGCGCAAACCACACTCTCTCGGCAACGCCACTCGCAACCTCTGTCTCCGCTCAACTCGCACTCTGCTTTTCGACTAACGCTCTGACCGTTGCCGCATTCCGTTGTCTTTTTCCTAGGCCCACCGCACACTTGTTCTGCAAGCGCTCGTGGCCAGGGTCACGTAGGTCTTTTCCACGAAACTATGCACTTGAAAAGACCGATGACACATTGATGGGCCCGACGGCGCCTCGGCTCTCGCGACATTGTTCATAGTTCGCCCGATATTTCTTAGGCCTTTCGTCCACGATACTACAGTATGTATAATGAAGGAAAGAAAGAAAAGGAGATATACGTAGCAACGAAAGCTCCTTTAAACTTTGAACGATATTTTTGATTGTTCGTAGAAAGTGACTTTAAAATATTGTGAAAAATATGCGAGATATCGCGATTTCTGGAATTTCTCGAATTTTCGAACATTTCGAAAATTATTAGAAAATATTGTAGAAAAATTTCACGATAAGATACAAGATATTTTTGGATTACTCTGTCTGGACTTTGGTTCTTATTTTAATAATTAAAATGATCAATCATCTATCGTATGGGATGTTTAGGATTAAGATAGCGATTCCAGTGACGAACGTTTATCCTTATTACGAACAATGTCAACGGAAGGACGTAAACTTCACAGAGCTGTTGAAGAGCGATAAGAGCCTGAGCTCATCGGGCTTCCAAACAAACAAAACGATAAAATGTACTCAATGGGAGTATAATTTTACGCAGATTCCATATCCTAGTATAGGAACTGAGGTGAAGTATTCACATCGTTGTCTGAATCGCATGCTTCGAAATTCTTACACTTCTGCTGCGTTCTTTGGGTCATTTCCGATCTAATCTAACCTTGTTATAGTAAATTTCTTAAGTTTAAAGAAAGTATAAGACGATAATTGTTAGTACGGATAATTCCTCGTTCCGATTTTACGCGAACGTTTTTTTCAGAGCATAAAGAACTCTTTCATTCATCGAACTGCGAGCAGAATCGAGATATAAAAATTCGAAGACCGCAGCAGGATTAAAATTATATTCTGAAAAATATGAATCTGGTTTTTCGCTGACTAACTCTTAACCTTGGTGATTAGCTAGATTGGGTATGCGACCGAGAATACCTCGTATCAACGGCGCAGGCCATCTTCTTCTGCGGATCCATCATCGGTGGTTTCCTAGTCGGTTGGATCGCCGATCACAAGGGTCGTATCCCAGCTTTAATGTTCTGCAATGGTATCGCCCTTTTTGCCTCCATTTTCACTGCCAGCGCAAATAGTTTTTGGTCATTCGCCGTCTGTAGGTTTCTCACTGGACTGGCGTTCGATAACTGTATCAACATTTCTCTGATTATCGGTAAGCCTTCTACGAAGTAGAAAGTGCGAGAGGTTCGACCGATAAGCCAATGTTTCAGTCACGCGAGAGATAACGTTAGTATGAAATCAATGTTTCTATTACGTGAAAGATGATGTTGCGTGAGAAATTTTTGATGAATTGTTCCTCGAAGATAATTTTGACGTTGCTGTACTCGATTGAACTATACGGTTCGAGTTCTTGATTCAAGAGCTTTTGCCACCACCAGAGATGAATATATTGATTTTGTTATTGTTAAAGATCGTTTCATCGATTTTCATGTCGTCGAGGATAGTTATATCTTGATATTCTTAAATCGAGTTATACAAGGTGGTTGGTAATTGGTGGTACAAGCGGAAAGAAGTCGAAAATATAGAATACAAATTTTTTTTTTAATTCTTCCATCGAGACAACGATCTACAGTGAGATCCGTTATAACGAGACGCGATAAAGTGCACGCGTATCGAGCGAAAATTCAAAGTCGATTTTCTCGAAAACAAAGCCTCGAACGAAAAACGTTTATTCTATATTTTCGACTTCTTTTTTCGCGTAGAATCCCCCCCTTTCCGCTTGTACCATCAGTTACCAACCACTCTGTATATTCGTTCGAAATGAAAATTATCACAAAATTTTCAACACGTAATTCGTTTAAATACGTTAGAAGCAAAACACGCGTATTATGTAGCGCTTTTTGTTATACGGACCAGCTCAAACTCGGAAAATTCACGTTTTCAGAGTAAACGGATTAATTTAAAATCGGAATTATATTTATAATCTTACAATTATCCTACAATTAAGTTGATTTCACTCGATAAATCTTCCATGTTCTATTACTGCAACATAAAGAATAATCGTCGTTAAGTATCTTGATATAATAATCAGTTATTCCGAGAGTCATCGACGATCAATTATCCCACAGTTCTCGAATATATGGCTGTTTCGAAACGAACGTTGGTCGTGAATATCGCCTTTGGCGTATACTTCGCAGTGGCCAGTACAATTTTACCATGGATAGCCTATTATATCGCGAACTGGAGATATTTTACTTACGTTACTGCCATACCGCTGTTATCTGTCGCTATCACACCGTGGATTCTTCCCGAGAACGCCCGGTAAGTAAACTCCTAATCGTTCGATTATTCGAATTCTCAACTTGCGCTTTGAGATTTATGCAAATTTACTTATCGATCCATATCACTCGTATTTGCTCTGTTCAAGCTGGTACGTTTCCAACGGAATGATGGACAAGGTTGTTGAGAAACTACGGAGAATAGCTAGGATCAATCGTAGAAATCCAGACTCGCGTATTTACGATATATTAGTTGTAAGTTCGATCAAATAGAATTCTAGAAAGCTTACGCGAAATCATACGGTACAGTACTTGAATCTGTGCTGACAGATATATTTGATTCGCGTCGAAAACACACAGACTCGCGAATGTATTTTAACATGCATAGACAGGTTTTAAAAATGAAACGCGATGAAAAATGAAATATGAAATGAAACTTGACTGTCGCGATTCCATTGTGGTATTATATCGATCTCGTACAAAATTTGAAGTAAATCTGGGAATTTATATAGAAATTATAAAATATTTACAATTTACAAGTACAATCGGGGATAAAAATAAGCTGCTATAGTTAATGGAAATAGATGTGAAGAAAGTATAATCAAATTAGTATCAGCCTCATATACTTGAGTTTTATTTATTATATTTCCTTCTAATAATATGCAGATAGTTCAGCAAATGATTGAAATGAATTTTTACATTTTCTCCACTAATCCACTTAGTTTTGTTCCCGACTGTATTTCGGATCAGAAAAGTATTTAATCAACCAACCACCCATTATATTAATAAATCTCGATATCAAAAGCCATGCCGACTAATGCCATAAAACAGAATGCAAAGTGCCACTGTTCGTGCTATCTATTAATGACGAATACAATGAAAATAAAATTTCTTTTCAGTGTGTTATGAATTTTGAACTGTGTAAGGGCTAAAGGCACGACTCGTATTATATCTTTCGTTAATTATTCTCGAAATAAATTCTTGCAGAGTAACATGGAGGCACCGGACAAAATTCAAGAATCAGCGACGCTGCTCGATCTGTTCAAAACGCCACGGTTGGCGAGAAACACTATTCTTCTAGTTGCATTCTGGCAAGTATAAGATACGAGTTCATGTTGCGATAAAACCTTCATAAATAACCGATACAATCTTGTAGGTGTTTTACCCTGATCTCGTTCGACGATCACGTGTATTCATTAAAACTTATCCAGAGCTCGGTGTTCGTGTCGTTCTCGATCGCCTGTGCCACAGAACTTCCAGCTGGGTTATTACTCGCCCTGTTGCTCGACCGATGGGGTCGTAGACTCTGCGGATTTCTCACGATGGCAATGACCTGTGTACTCAGTATCGCTGAACTTATGCTGCATTCCAGTAAATATATCGATCTGTTTATTAAAGTAAAATTAAAACGATTATAATGACGTATTATTGAGAAAAATCTGAAATTAAGTTGATGATGAATGTAAATGAATTTTGGCAACTTCGAAGGTATTAATCTTGGAAAATAATTATTTTGGTGGAACTAGAATTTAGGAATTATTAGGAATTAATTTAGTGGCGAAATTGAAAGAGGTGTGCACATTTTAGAAGCAATAATTTTCTATATGTTGGTTTTCTAGAATTTGGAGATTTATAGAAGTTTAAAGTTTGTGTGAAATTTTAATTTGATTTTGATTAAGCTTCGATCGGACTATATTTTTAATTAAACTTACAATCAAGTATTGTGTATCCAGGATTAATTTTGTATTTTTTTATTTATTCCCCAGTGCTCGCGAAATTAGTAATGTCAATATTGTCGCGATTCTGTCTGAACATGGCAGCCAATGTTGGTCTTCAGTATGCAGCAGAACTTCTGCCCACGCCAGTCGGATCGCAGGGCGTATCTTTCATCCATATTTTCGGAATAGTTGCACACTCTTTGGCGCCATATATCACTGACTCGATAAATAAATATTTATACTACTATTGTTGTTACAATATTTTTGAAACACCGCTAAGCACATCCACGTTCAACTTCTCTTTAATTTATTCCAAAAGATACAATAAGCGCTATTAGAAATTATGAAAAAGCTCTCATGTAAATTTTCTCATGATAATGTAAAATAGTTTTTTTCTTACCTTAAAACAAGTTGTTTCCTGAAGAAGTTAAATATTATAAAAATCTGATCAAAATATTTCTCACTTTCTAGAAAGCCCGTTTTGGAAGTTGCAACCAACGCTTTTCTTTAACTGATCTTTAATCAAAAAATTGAAATTTAAAATAAAAAATGATGGAATAACTTAAGATATGAAACTATATTGGTTGAAACTTTCTAATGAAACTTTTTAAATGAGAAATACTTTGACCAGATTTTCATGGTATTTAACCTTTGCTCATATAAATTAATATTTGTTCATTAGGCTGCAATTTGGGAGGGATTTCCAATGCTCATTATCAGCACGGTGTCCTTTTTTGGCGCTGCACTGGTTTTGTTCTTGCCGGAAACTGTCGGTCAAAATCTTCCTCAGACTATCAAGCAAGGCGAAGAATTCGGAAGGGACCAACATTTCTGGTCGTTGCCTTGCTACCATAAGACACACTTCAATGGACATCAACACTATCACTCCTGTGAACGATAATTATCTGATTTTTAATAATAATTCAATTAAAAAACACGAAGGAGGATTCGTGTTTTTTTTAGAAGTAACAATATTACAAGCGGATCAGTCTGACGATTTTTGTACGAGAAAAAATCGGAACATATTATTTTTCTATTCTCCTACATTAATTTTTATTTTTATCGTTTACGTTTAAGAATTTGTAAGCCTTAATTCTAAAAAGAGCGAGCTTAGAAATCGTGTTCCTCTATCATTTTTATTATTATCTTTTAAGAGCTTTTATAATTTTAATGCTAATTTTCACTTGCGTTACGCACGTTCGAATCGTTCAGCGGTTGGTGCTAATTTGATATTCAAAGATATTACGTAGAATAATATCGAAAATGTTACGTAAATTAATAATTACGTAATTTATTAATTACGTAAATAATACATTAGGGAGATTTAAATTTTTGATTCCTTTAATGTTTTTAACATTTTTTACTGGAAGATATTGGACAAAATCTTATTTAAAAAAATAGTACGTTTAGATAATTTTTCTTTGTGAAAAGAAACAGTTTTATATCTTTTGAACGATTATCCACGTATTTTTAACGATTATTTATCTATTCGTTATATTTTTTGTACGATTTTAAATAACGTACAATATTAATAAAATCCAAGCTTGAAGACTTTTTAAATTATTGTTATAATTTCTTCAGCACCAACTGCTGGACTTTTATCTATCTAAAACGAGTTGTACGTACATTTAAAAAAAAATAACTCTAATTGACTGTTTCTATGGTTTAGGAAGAAGAAAAAAAGAAAGGAAAGAATATTGTAAGCAAATCGTGCCATCGTATGACGATCAGTGTTCGTCGTTGTGCCAATAACAACGCAATCAATCTGAAGAAACCTATTCATAGTATTCATAATCATCACTCACGTATATATTCGCGTATACACTCACGTCCATAAGATTGATTCACCGAATAAAACTTCCATAAACCTTAATATAAGAAACAATTCTACTTTTTATTTGCACACACATCGACGAATCCCCCGAACAAAAATAAACTGCTAAATATCTCTATAATTAAATACATTAATGCTCGATGATCCTCGTTCATCATTATACGTCTAATCTAACTCCATCCTATAATTAGGAGTTCTACGATAACGATCACTTATGTTACAATGTATTAACCCTTAACAGCCGAACTTAATTATAATTAATTATAGAAAATGAAATGCTTCATTATACGGATATTTGAAGTAATATTCTGTATTATACAGGGTGTCTGGTAATTGATACTGTGATAACCAGTGGTTAGTTAATGTGGTTAATAACCAGTGGTACAGAATAATACTATGTGAAAGGATCTGTTGAAAATATAGAACGAGAGATTTTCGTACGACGTTCGAGAGAATGAAATTCTGAAGCTTTGTCAGCTCGTGTTCACACGACATTCACGAAACATATTCAAAATTTATTTTCTCGAAAATACGAAGAATCATCAGTTACGAAACACTCTGTACTATATCACATTATTATATCACTATCGTATTGATAAGAAATGTCGATATTATAACTCCTTAAGACTCCCTTAATATTTATTTGCGATTCAGCTTAATATGTATTGGCCCTGTGTAATTTCAAGATTAAAAATATAAAAGAATTCATTCCTGATTACGATATCGTACATGATTTACAAAATCATCGACCGTCAAGGGTTAAATGAGAATTCTTTCGTCCAGAATTATTTTCCAGACGATCGAATTATTATCCATTGCATCACGAGGATCGAACTAACTTGTAGCCTTGAACAATTATGTACAGTTGAATCTCTAGCGTAGGAATATTTCAAAGAATCTCAGGTTTTGAGGAACGATAGCTGATATTTGCAACGAACAATAGTATGTCTTTTTAATCGGTAACTGAAAGCAGGGGCTAGTCTCATAAGTACGCGAATGATTCTAGTTGCTAGAATCATTGTTTAAAGGTGGTATAACGGAGATTGCGCGCTTGAGACGAACAGGTCGGAGGATCGAAAGGAACGAGATTGGAAATATTCGCGTCTCTTCGCGAATCAGAATTTTACTATTTCTAATTGAACACGTGACGGAGTTTCGATCTGTTTCAAGTAACATTTAAACCTGAGTGTTACGCCGGGCGACTCTCTGCCTGGCCCAGGTCACACACCGCGGATCATAACACTGAGCATTTTCAAAATTAACTCATTATCTATCAATTTTTCTTCTAAAATTTGTATATAATTCTATAAATTATTTACTGCTTTTTCCATTGGATTTAAACAGAACAATTTCGGAAGAATGTCGAACATTATGTTAATATCCTTTGTATTAAAAAAAATTCCTGCTTAAAAAGATCCTACAACTTTCATTTTATAATCTCAATTGGGTATGATGGTAGCTAATGAACGCTTAGCAATTAATTGTTTTAATGCATTCCATTTTATGAATGATCAGTAATTACGGATTCAAGGATACTTATTAGAAGTAATATTCTTATTATATCTAAATATATCAAATAGAGATATTTCTCGTATTAATACTGAAAGATCATAAAAAAGGAAATATCATAAAAGAATTTCAATTTTGATGTTTCATTAGAATAATATATATATATATATGTATGTATATATTTAAATTAAATAACAGAGATCTCAGAGTTTTCAAAGCATTCAACGTGTTGATGCATAAATGGATGATGAAAAAAAGCCACGTTGATCGAGCGAACGCAAAATACTCTTCGGTTTAAAAGTCGATCGAAACTCTCATTTCAAGTGTCGGCGATTTATGAATCACCTATATTGATACAAAGGCGATTCGTAATAAAGGAGACAAGTTGAAAGCTTGACAATGCGCGAAGACAGCTCTCTTTTTGTGTTTCGAGTCTCGTGGCAATCCTTTGTTATTCACGGTATTTCATAGTTAAATCAATTCAACTAGAGTATTCCTTCAACGAGAAAAGAAAAAAAAGAGCAAGAAGAAAAAGATATAGATCTTTCTTTTCGATTTTTAAAGCGAAAGATGCGTAAATACTATGGTATATTATTTCCTTATATATCGCTTCCTTTAATACATATATCCAATACTGAATTTAATTGTACATTTACATAAGATACTTGAATCGTTTCTCATTTCCAACACTTTACCGACGTTATAGTACGCGAAATAATTACATCGCAATATGTGAACGCAACGTAATTTAAATGCCGCGTTCTTAATTCTTTAAATTTCTTCACATTTTTATACAGTCATTCCAATTAAAAAAAGATACACTTTAAAGAAAATTATCTTGTGTGCAACAAAGCTACTTCGTCGATGAAGCGTCAATTAATTGCTTAAACGTATACCTTGTGTAATTTGACGATTCTTGTCTCTTTCACTGCAATAATCGATACTTCCTCCTAGTTTCTCTCAATAGCTCTCCAATCTCAATACGTTCGTAATATCTTAACATCTAACATCACACGCACACGTTTAATAACTATATTTACAACGAATTTGGCAAGTTTCACGCCACTGACAAGATTCACGCCACTGACAAGATTCACGCCACTGACAAGATTCACGCCACTGACAAGATTCACGCCACTGACAAGATTCACGCCACTGACAAGATTCACGCCACTGACAAGATTCACGCCACTGACAAGATTCACGCCACTGACAAGATTCACGCCACTGACAAGATTCACGCCACTGACAAGATTCACGCCACTGACAAGATTCACGCCACTGACAAGATTCACGCCACTGACAAGATTCACGCCACTGACAAGATTCACGCCACTGACAAGATTCACGCCACTGACAAGATTCACGCCACTGACAAGATTCACGCCACTGACAAGATTCACGCCACTGACAAGATTCACGCCACTGACAAGATTCACGCCACTGACAAGATTCACGCCACTGACAAGATTCACGCCACTGACAAGATTCACGCCACTGACAAGATTCACGCCACTGACAAGATTCACGCCACTGACAAGAGTCACGCCACTGACAAGATTCACGCCACTGACAAGATTCACGCCACTGACAAGATTCACGCCACTGACAAGATTCACGCCACTGACAAGATTCACGCCACTGACAAGATTCACGCCACTGACAAGATTCACGCCACTGCCAAGATTCACGCCACTGACAAGATTCACGCCACTGACAAGATTCACGCCACTGACAAGATTCACGCCACTGACAAGATTCACGCCACTGACAAGATTCACGCCACTGACAAGATTCACGCCACTGACAAGATTCACGCCACTGACAAGATTCACGCCACTGACAGGATTCACGCCACTGACAAGATTCACGCCACTGACAAGATTCACGCCACTGACAAGATTCACGCCACTGACAAGATTCACGCCACTGACAAGATTCACGCCATTGACAAGATTCACGCCACTGACAAGATTCACGCCACTGACAAGATTCACGCCACTGACAAGATTCACGCCACTGACAAGATTCACGCCACTGGCAAATTTCGCGCCACTGGCAAGTTTCGCGCCACTGGCAAGTTTCGCGCCGTCGCCAAATCTAACCGCTATAACCTAGTACAATCCATTTTTTGAACACTGCCAGTAAACGCTGGATTTGAAAGGCCTTTCTTCTTTCTATAAGATTTTTTCAGCATTTTGCTCCTGTCAAATTGAAATAAACGATTATTAGTAAATTTATATTGACATAAGGCGGAGGAAGAATATTATAGAATCTATACTTACGAGGATATACACGGAACCCACCAGAAACTTTGTTCCTTGCCGAAGTCGTTACCCTCCTGTAGGGTTTCTGGTAATTCCTGGTTCAACGTTTCTGGCAAGCCAAGGGTCAGGAAGGCGTGTCCAAAAGACAGCAAACCGAGGGCAACCAGCGGTAAAGATGGATCAATGTCAGCCTAAATTAAATGAAAAATATTTTCCCTTTTATACGCTTCCCTTTATACCTCTTTTAGAAGTAATAGCGATTAATTCCGCTTTCCGCTAATTCCTTAATTTCCCTTCGATTTTCGGGAAATAAATGAATACTTCCATAAGTTCATTTTCGGTAATAACATTACACAAATAATAGTATACTTTGAGGTAAATTTATAATTCAAAACAGAATAACTTACACAATAATCAAGAGTGTCCTCGCAAATATTCCTCTTCGTATTTTCTGTATACTTAATATTCTTTTAAATATTAATAAAGAATATTGGTTAAAGACAGAATTTGAAGAAGTTGTCAATATACAAAGGATCATTGGTGTTACCTGTATAACGAGATTATGTAAACATTCGTTTCATTTAGAAACGAAGCTATAGTGTAGTATCACAAACCTGTAAATAATTACAGACAATAGAAAAGTTACATTTCCTTCGCAAAAAAACGAAACGGAGGAAAATATATCGAAAATCTATCTTGTTTCCGTGATTCGTAAGATCACAAGAAGAATCCATGGCCGACAAGGAACATAATTTTTCTACGAATTAAACCAACCTAAAAAAACGTATTTCAATAACAGATAATATTAGTCGTAAATTAAAAAAGAGGTTGAGTAATTTTCGGATCGTAGAAATACGATGTCGTTAACAGAAATTTCGATTCACTTATCAGATAAATAATGTAAGGTCCCAAAATGTGGGCGATATAACCGATGATATGGATCAAAGACACGCCCTGAGCTCTCACCACAGTCGGCGGCATTTCCGCTGCATATTGGAAACCAATATTCGCGGCGATATTCACCCCAAGCCGCGCTATAATCGCCATGGCAACCATTGTCGAACCTTGAATAAGTTGAGAAATATGTAAATGCCACGATCGCCGCATTCCACGCACGATACATACACCCGATGCGCGCATGGTTCAATTAAAAATTAAATGTCATCCCTGTCGAGTATGTGACGTTGAGAAATAAATGTCAATCGTTAATGGAATAGGATTTAAGGGCGAAAAAGAAAAAGAAAAGAAGAGAAGAAGAATATTTGTATAAAAAAATTTTATAAGATTCGATTATTATTAATACTAAGTAAAATGACCGAATTGTATAATTGTAAATTCTCTATAATACGATTTTAAATAATACGGGTCTATATTATTATGTCGTTCAAGTCTGTTGTCTATAAACGATAAAAGAGAATTCGAAGGAAAGTTTTGTTGCAAGATGAGGAAATAAAAATAGTAAATTGTTTTATAACTACAACGTTCTATTCTAAATACGGATTAAAAAATGTCTATTTTCCACTCCTTAATGTCCTTGAAAACACGGATATCTCCTAACGCTACCGCTTATCTCCTTACTATCTAACAAAAACATTATTCTTGCATCAAGCACGAGCTTTCATTTCTCAATCTCCCAAAGCTTTCACTGGAGAAGCTTCAGAAAAGCGCTTTTTAAAACGACCGTCGATCGATAAAACCGGATTTTTTCTATAAAATTCACCCCCGCTTTCTCACTGCTGTTCACACGTTCCTGCTATTTTATTGAATAATATCGATTGACAAGTCATTTATCAAGAAATAAAAAAAAAAGAAAGAAAAAATGTTACCAGAGGGGGCAGCGATGGCAACGAAGGAGAAAATGCCACAGAGGAACACCGATGCGAAACCCATCCATCGTCTGCCCCATCTGTCGAGGAAAAGGGCGAGTAGAACAGCGGCCGGAAGTTCCGTGAGGGACGCTAAAGAGAACGATGTGAAAACGTCGGGGTCCAGAAGTTTCATGTTCCAAACGTGGCCGTCGAACACCCACACCATCAGCAACCTAGAAAAAAATCAGCCGAGTCATACATAAATCACGCTGGACTTCAAGATCGTTTATTAATCCTTCGCATACTCGTTCCCTCGCGTTTGACGTTTATCGATGCTAATTATATACTTAAGCAGATTCTTAATGACCCACATAAAATGCCCCATATGCTCTCTTAATGTTCATTCGAGTAGTTTGTATCTAGTTTATGGTAATTTGTGTCTATTTTAATACTGGTTTTATAAAGACAGGGAAGTAGCGTCGAGGCTGATTGATTGGTAACTTGGTTGAATTAACGGTATAATATAATTGGAATATCGTGAGGCTGAGAGTTAAGAACATATTCTTAGTTAATTTTATTTTAGGAAATGCAGGAAGATTCAGAATTATCATAGTATTAAAAACAAAGAAAATATAAGAAACGTAAAGGAAGTATAAAATTGAATACCTTTCCTATCTAGCGGGTGGTTGGTAACTGGTGATACAAGCGGAAAGCGGGTGTCGTACGCGAAAAAAGAAGTCGAAAATATATGTCGGGTTATGGTTAGAATTTTGTAACAACTCATCACGTGAATTAGCCATTGTTTCACAAAGCCGAGATTATATTTACACGTATATACAGGACTATCACAAAGCTTAACAAATAATAAGTCTAATGAATAATAAGTTTAACGAATGATAAAATTAGTGAATAATAAATTGTATGAATAATAAGTTTAATGAACACTATTAACAATGTCTTTGGGTTCAAACGAATCCACAGTCAACGGGATAACTCTTCACTAAACGTAAACTAATCTTAGGCGCAAAATACGATTGTTGAAAATGCTCGATGTATCACTCTCCAAAGCAATCACACGAATGCCAGCCTCGTGGAATTTTTCTCGCTGTACGATTGCATTTGTTTTCTATACCCGTTTGGAAGCATCGAGAAGGTTCCAAACGCCGTTGCTAGGCAGTTTCTGCCTGAAGTTTGATTATTAATACAACGTATGTCCTATTGTATCGACACCTCCGAGGCAACATCACACGTGGCTAGGTCCGACATATAGAATAGAATTTTTTTTTAATTTTTCCGAGCGAAAATTCAAAGTCGATTTTCTCGAAAACAAAACCTCAAACGAAAAATTTTTATTCTATATCTTCGACTTCTTTTTTCGCGTAGAATCATCCCCTTTCCGCTTGTACCATCAGTTACCAACCACCCTGTATATCTTTTCGTACATGATTATAAATTTCTCTGGTGTCTTAGTTTTTTCTAAAATAATATTGTAATCATTGCTGAGAATTTACAAGTAAAAAGTTCTAGCTGTGTAGTTTGTTCGATTGATGTTGGAAAGGTTAACTTACCAATAAATGATGAGCATGATAGTGATACGACCAAGTCGTGGCAGCTTGAAGAGATGTAGGACAGTGTATTGATTATGCGATTGATCCTTCTCATTCATCGCCTTGCAACTTTTCTCAAATTCGTCGAATATTTCTTGCTTCACCTCTTTACCGTTCACTTTAGCGAAGTTTTTCAGCATCTCGATCGCTTTGTCCACCCTGCCACTGGTTATGTACCAACTACGGAAGTATATGAAATACGCAAACGTTATGAAAGCCTGTAAGAAATTTTCAAAATCATCACTTTCACCAACCTTTTGTATCGACAAACTTTTTGTGCAAATTTGAATAGAGCTGTCTAGTTACGCATCAATCATTTATTTTGCACAGCTAAAAATGTGATGGCTTATCGAGAGAAAGATGTTGACCTTGAGATGTTTTATTTACGAGACAGAGGAATCGATGTAATAACCGATCCCAAGATAGTATGTATTGCTGGATAAAATATTACCCAATTTAATTCAGCTATAATTTTGGAATTTTTATGGTCCGGTCTCAAAGGACTTTTGATGTTTTAAGAGAAACTTTAACGTAAAAGAAATTTCTTATATTTCTTTGAGGATTATTTTTAAAGAATTTTCCGATGATACGAAGATACAAAAATAATCCAAAGGACGAGGTAAGATTAAATGTCTACTATACTATCGTATACTAATTTACTTACGAAATTTCTTTGTATTATATTTTTATAATGAAAAAGAAATTGGAATTAAACTACCGTGCACTTTCAGGAACAATCCATGGTCCTACAAACGCAACCACCATAGGACACGCGGTGACCATGCTGAGGATCCTCCAATTTGAGATCCAATATGCGATTCAAGGCAGAAGACTCGAGGCTGCCGCGAAATAAAGTCCAAACGACATGTTCGCTACCAGAGTTCGATATTTCGGACCGACATATTCGATCACTGAAAGAATAATTCGTGATATCGTTATTGTATTACATCGTTATAGAAATCTTCCCAAATGTTTCGTCAATTTCGTTTCTTCATTTGATATAATAATATTGTTTCCTTATTTCCTTTAGGTTTGTCCTTTCTTCGTTTTTTACCAATCTAATTTCAAATATTCGGACTTATTTGTAGATTTTATAAATCATTAACATCGACAATGTAAGATCGTTTTGAATTAAAAAGAATTTTAAAAGGAACACTGCTTTCATCTCAATATCGAACGGAGAGTGCCTCAGTAATCGTGGTATAACCGAAGATTATTCTCCATAGGGAAATAGGTCACTCGAAAGATACAATTTCATACCAGAAAAGTATACAGAATTAAGTATCCTGTCGTTTAAAATAAAATATCTTAAAGTATCCCTAGACACATGTAATTTTAATACCAAACTAGATATACAATTACACAACAAATTTCAAATTACGAGATATAATTCCAAAATATAAAGTTTCAGTAAAATCATTTACCATTAAATATCTTAAAATTGTACCATTAAAATATCGTAAAATTCGAATAAAAATTTGACTTAAGAAAAAACAAACCGACATAGGGCAATAAACATTTATTCAAACACGTCATAAATAGTTAATCGTTACGTAAAACGGGACCGATACCGGTGCCTCATTATTAGGTCATAAATTATAGTTTTCCTATTCTCAACAGCTTTTTCTCTCTTATAATTTTCTCGATGACTCACCGATAATGAAAAGCACGTTGAAGCAGTTATCGAACGAGGTACCGACGACTAATCTCGCCAGACAGAAGCTCCAGAAGCTGTTGCAAAACGCAGTGCCGACAGACGCGATGAAACCAACCGCGTTACACGCAACCAACGCCGGAATTCTGCCACAATGGTCGGCTATGTAACCGAATATTAAGCCTCCAAGAATGCTGCCGACGAAGAAGGCCGATTGTGCTGCTGAGCCGAGGAATGCGTGGTCGCATACCCATTCCAGCTGAAACAGAAAAGGGGGATGCTTTATGATTGCGGCTAGTTATGAAAAAACACGGCGTGGTTGGAAAATCGATAGAAGGTGAAGAGAATAAGGAAGACGACGAAAGGACGAGTAATAAATTCCGTAGTTTCTTAATATCATCAGAATTGAGAACCTGAGTCGTAGGTTAGTTAATTGTAGTCTTTTGGTAATATTTTTAGTAATAAAATAGTAGAGGTTGTTTGCATAATTCTTGGATATGATTAGAGAATTTGTCATAGTGGAAGGAATATAAATTTGTTAAGTAGAAGATAGTATCTCCCGATTTAAGTAGGACTTTTTTAGTAATAAAATAGCAGAAATAGAAATTAGAAATAATAATAATAACGATAAATATTCGATAAAAATTTCTTGAGTCGTAAGAAGTTACCAAATGCGTATTTATACGTTCAATTCGAAATATCTGTCTATTGTACAGTTGTAACTTTCACTTTCCGATTTATGCGATATTATATAAACGGATTCATGTTCGTGATTTAATACGCCGAGACGTACAAATAATTAAGGATGACAAGGTTAATTTTATATTCCGCTATAAACGAGCTCTGTTAAGATGCAAACAACACAACAAGTAATTACACCTACGTCTAAGTTCGTGCAACCAACAAGGACTTCTTTTATAATGACTGCATTATATGCTATCGTCAGCAGCTTTACGAAAGACCGTAAATATTTATAGAACGACGGTTCCAACAGTTTTAATTTAAATAAAAATTTGTTAATCGGTGTCGAAAGTTTGAAGTTACTTTATATAAAGAATATAATTTTCTCTTGTGATTTTACCTCGACAGCTATAGATTTGTATGGTATCATCGTGTGATTAAAGGTCCATCCATATTGGCATGGTTTTATTGGGGCCAGGATGGGTCTGCCTCTCTGATACCACTCTCCAATATGTCGGTATAGTTCACATTGTACATGTTACATCGCGAAAACGAAGTCGCACCTTCCGCCAGCAATTCCTCACTCGACGCTGGAGGGATCGATAGTGCAATCCTACATAAAACAAGAATACGTTACATTAACGGTGATGAAATTTGCAAGAAGTATTTTTAAGAATACTAATTTTCGTTTGATTTTCTTATCTTTTTTTAAATAACCAAGGAAAAATGACAGCAAATGGTAGAGAGAGGGAGAGAAATTGGAAAAATAAGATGAAAATTCTACTCAAAAGTGCATAGTTTTTAATCCTAATCTTAAATTAGTCCAATTCCTTGAAACTTAATTCGAATCCTGTTTAAATAAAAAAAGTGACAAAAGTAATATACATAACAATATAAAAATCTATAATAATTTCTCTAATAAAGAATAACGACGATATCAGTAACAGTAATAACACATTATCTTTAATAGTGTTTACATTTTTGCATTTTAAAATTTTCTGTAAAAGTAAAATTCGCATAAAAATCCGCGGCCTACTTATTATTTATAAATCTGCTGTTTCAAAAAAAAAAAAAAAAATCAAAAATGGGAAAAGTGAAAGAATAAAGTAACAGGAAAACAAAAGCACAAAATACAAAAGAGGAAAAGAGACAATGACCGTAAAAATAGGAACAAAGGCAAGAGCTGGAAGGACGATCGTCCCGTATCTATTGCACTCCGAGGCATTCGAATTGTGTTGGGATTTAATTACCGATCGCTGCACGTATCGGCGAGTCTATTTCCAGACAAATAAACGGTACGCGGGGAGATTCGAGAAATTGTGCGAAACGAAAAAAAATTTCCTAGCCGATCAGTTCGCGGAACACGTAATGAGAACAGCCACAACGGCGGACATAGGAGCCGAACTGATTCGCCGGGCCGCCGAGGTGGCCAAGGCTGCCGAGGCACCCCGCGGCCACAAGGGCACGCAGGGGAAAACCCTGAAGGAGGCGGCGAGAACCATCACCGCGGGCGTGACAGAGTAAGTGAGGAGAACGGACCCTGTCACCGACGCACTCGCTATAGCGCAAGGACGCATAGCAACACTGGAGGCGGCGGTAGAGGCACTCCGAAAAGGGCCGGCCTCGCGCCCCACCGCGGATGAGAGCAGCTACAGGGCGCGTCTCGCTGCAGTCGAGCACCAAGTAGAGGAGATGAGATCCTTGCTGCACCGACTGGAGGAACAACTGCAGGGAACAGAAAAAGGAGAAGGAAAGGAGGTCGCCCCTGCCGCGAACACGAGAGGGATGGAGCCTGGAGTCCCAAGCGTCTCAGCGCCCAAGGGTGGCCGAACGGCTGTCACCGAATGGCAGACCGTCGGAAGGAAAAGAAGAGGAAAGAAGAAGGAGGCAGGGAAGAAGCAGCCGGCGAAGCTGATCCCCGAGACAGGGGCGGAGAGCCAGAGGAAAACTCCGGAGAGTGGATTGGAAAACGCACGAAGAGGGGGAGGCAGGGGGACCCTCCCGAGCGCACCGAGAACGTCAGCGGTAACAATCACCCTGACGGACAAATCGAGCCAATCCTACGCAGAGGTGCTGGCTGCGGCCAAGGACAGTGTCTCCCTGACCGAGCTCGGCATCAACACGATGAGGATGCGGAAGACCATCACCGGAGGTGTCATCTTAGAGGTCCCTGAGGACCAGGGAAGGGAGAAGGCCGCAGCGCTCGCAGCGCAGCTGACGCGGGCTCTGGACCCGAACGAGGTCCGCGTGGCGACCCCCTTCCGAGCCGCGGAGGCAAGGGTGTCCCT
>NW_022884112.1:0-20121 GCF_011952255.1 Bombus vosnesenskii | reverse complement strand
AGTATGAAGTCAATGTTTCTATTACGTGAAAGATGATGTTGCGTGAGAAATTTTTGATGAATTGTTCCTCGAAGATAATTTTGACGTTGCTGTACTCGATTGAACTATACGGTTCGAGTTCTTGATTCAAGAGCTTTTGCCACCACCAGAGATGAATATATTGATTTTGTTATTGTTAAAGATCGTTTCATCGATTTTCATGTCGTCGAGGATAGTTATATCTTGATATTCTTAAATCGAGTTATACAAGGTGGTTGGTAATTGGTGGTACAAGCGGAAAGAAGTCAAAAATATAAAATACAAATTTTTTTTTTAATTCTTCCATCGAGACAACGATCTACAGTGAGATCTGTTATAACGAGACGCGATAAAGTGCACGCGTATCGAGCGAAAATTCAAAGTCGATTTTCTCGAAAACAAAGCCTCGAACGAAAAACGTTTATTCTATATTTTCGACTTCTTTTTTCGCGTAGAATCACCCCCTTTCCGCTTGTACCATCAGTTACCAACCACTCTGTATATTCGTTCGAAATGAAAATTATCACAAAATTTTCAACACGTAATTCGTTTAAATACGTTAGAAGCAAAACACGTGTATTATGTAGCGCTTTTTGTTATATGGACCAGCTCAAACTCGGAAAATTCACGTTTTCAGAGTAAACGGATTAATTTAAAATCGGAATTATATTTATAATCTTACAATTATCCTACAATTAAGTTGATTTCACTCGATAAATCTTCCATGTTCTATTACTGCAACATAAAGAATAATCGTCGTTAAGTATCTTGATATAATAATCAGTTTTTCCGAGAGTCATCGACGATCAATTATCCCACAGTTCTCGAATATATGGCTGTTTCGAAACGAACGTTGGTCGTGAATATCGCCTTTGGCGTATACTTCGCAGTGGCCAGTACAATTTTACCATGGATAGCCTATTATATCGCGAACTGGAGATATTTTACTTACGTTACTGCCATACCGCTGTTATCTGTCGCTATCACACCGTGGATTCTTCCCGAGAACGCCCGGTAAGTAAACTCCTAATCGTTCGATTATTCGAATTCTCAACTTGCGCTTTGAGATTTATGCAAATTTACTTATCGATCCATATCACTCGTATTTGCTCTGTTCAAGCTGGTACGTTCCCAACGGGATGATGGACAAGGTTGTTGAGAAACTACGGAGAATAGCTAGGATCAATCGTAGAAATCCAGACTCGCGTATTTACGATATATTAGTTGTAAGTTCGATCAAATAGAATTCTAGAAAGCTTACGCGAAATCATACGGTACAGTACTTGAATCTGTGCTGACAGATATATTTGATTCGCGTCGAAAACACACAGACTCGCGAATGTATTTTAACATGCATAGACAGGTTTTAAAAATGAAACGCGATGAAAAATGAAATATGAAATGAAACTTGACTGTCGCGATTCCATTGTGGTATTATATCGATCTCGTACAAAATTTGAAGTAAATCTGGGAATTTATATAGAAATTATAAAATATTTACAATTTACAAGTACAATCGGGGATAAAAATAAGCTGCTATAGTTAATGGAAATAGATGTGAAGAAAGTATAATCAAATTAGTATCAGCCTCATATACTTGAGTTTTATTTATTATATTTCCTTCTAATAATATGCAGATAGTTCAGCAAATGATTGAAATGAATTTTTACATTTTCTCCACTAATCCACTTAGTTTTGTTCCCGACTGTATTTCGGATCAGAAAAGTATTTAATCAACCAACCACCCATTATATTAATAAATCTCGATATCAAAAGCCATGCCGACTAATGCCATAAAACAGAATGCAAAGTGCCACTGTTCGTGCTATCTATTAATGACGAATACAATGAAAATAAAATTTCTTTTCAGTGTGTTATGAATTTTGAACTGTGTAAGGGCTAAAGGCACGACTCGTATTATATCTTTCGTTAATTATTCTCGAAATAAATTCTTGCAGAGTAACATGGAGGCACCGGACAAAATTCAAGAATCAGCGACGCTGCTCGATCTGTTCAAAACGCCACGGTTGGCGAGAAACACTATTCTTCTAGTTGCATTCTGGCAAGTATAAGATACGAGTTCATGTTGCGATAAAACCTTCATAAATAACCGATACAATCTTGTAGGTGTTTTACCCTGATCTCGTTCGACGATCACGTGTATTCATTAAAACTTATCCAGAGCTCGGTGTTCGTGTCGTTCTCGATCGCCTGTGCCACAGAACTTCCAGCTGGGTTATTACTCGCCCTGTTGCTCGACCGATGGGGTCGTAGACTCTGCGGATTTCTCACGATGGCAATGACCT
Source organism: Bombus vosnesenskii (assembly GCF_011952255.1). NCBI lineage: Eukaryota > Metazoa > Arthropoda > Insecta > Hymenoptera > Apidae > Bombus > Bombus vosnesenskii. Next base: position 17,797 of record NW_022884112.1, on the reverse strand, counting down.
GTGTACTCAGTATCGCTGAACTTATGCTGCATTCCAGTAAATATATCGATCTGTTTATTAAAGTAAAATTAAAACGATTATAATGACGTATTATTGAGAAAAATCTGAAATTAAGTTGATGATGAATGTAAAAGAATTTTGGCAACTTCGAAGGTATTAATCTTGGAAAATAATTATTTTGATGGAACTAGAATTTAGGAATTATTAGGAATTAATTTAGTGGCGAAATTGAAAGAGGTGTGCACATTTTAGAAGCAATAATTTTCTATATGTTGGTTTTCTAGAATTTGGAGATTTATAGAAGTTTAAAGTTTGTGTGAAATTTTAATTTGATTTTGATTAAGCTTCGATCGGACTATATTTTTAATTAAACTTACAATCAAGTATTGTGTATCCAGGATTAATTTTGTATTTTTTTATTTATTCCCCAGTGCTCGCGAAATTAGTAATGTCAATATTGTCGCGATTCTGTCTGAACATGGCAGCCAATGTTGGTCTTCAGTATGCAGCAGAACTTCTGCCCACGCCAGTCAGATCGCAGGGCGTATCTTTCATTCATATTTTCGGAATAGTTGCACACTCTTTGGCGCCATATATCACTGACTCGGTAAATAAATATTTATACTACTATTGTTGTTACAACATTTTTGAAACACCGCTAAGCACATCCACGTTCAACTTCTCTTTAATTTATTCCAAAAGATACAATAAGCGCTATTAGAAATTATGAAAAAGCTCTCATGTAAATTTTCTCATGATAATGTAAAATAGTTTTTTTCTTACCTTAAAACAAGTTGTTTCCTGAAGAAGTTAAATATTATAAAAATCTGATCAAAATATTTCTCACTTTCTAGAAAGCCCGTTTTGGAAGTTGCAACCAACGCTTTTCTTTAACTGATCTTTAATCAAAAAATTGAAATTTAAAATAAAAAATGATGGAATAACTTAAGATATGAAACTATATTGGTTGAAACTTTCTAATGAAACTTTTTAAATGAGAAATACTTTGACCAGATTTTCATGGTATTTAACCTTTGCTCATATAAATTAATATTTGTTCATTAGGCTGCAATTTGGGAGGGATTTCCAATGCTCATTATCAGCACGGTGTCCTTTTTTGGCGCTGCACTGGTTTTGTTCTTGCCGGAAACTGTCGGCCAGAATCTTCCTCAGACTATCAAGCAAGGCGAAGAATTCGGAAGGGACCAACATTTCTGGTCGTTGCCTTGCTACCATAAGACACACTTCAATGGACATCAACACTATCACTCCTGTGAACGATAATTATCTGATTTTTAATAATAATTCAATTAAAAAACACGAAGGAGGATTCGTGTTTTTTTAGAAGTAACAATATTACAAGCGGATCAGTCTGACGATTTTTGTACGAGAAAAAATCGGAACATATTATTTTTCTATTCTCCTACATTAATTTTTATTTTTATCGTTTACGTTTAAGAATTTGTAAGCCTTAATTCTAAAAAGAGCGAGCTTAGAAATCGTGTTCCTCTATAATTTTTATTATTATCTTTTAAGAGCTTTTATAATTTTAATGCTAATTTTCACTTGCGTTACGCACGTTCGAATCGTTCAGCGGTTGGTGCTAATTTGATATTCAAAGATATTACGTAGAATAATATCGAAAATGTTACGTAAATTAATAATTACGTAATTTATTAATTACGTAAATAATAAATTAGGGAGATTTAAATTTTTGATTCCTTTAATGTTTTTAACATTTTTTACTGGAAGATATTGGACAAAATCTTATTTAAAAAAATAGTACGTTTAGATAATTTTTCTTTGTGAAAAGAAACAGTTTTATATCTTTTGAACGATTATCCACGTATTTTTAACGATTATTTATCTATTCGTTATATTTTTTTGTACGATTTTAAATAACGTACAATATTAATAAAATCCAAGCTTGAAGACTTTTTAAATTATTGTTATAATTTCTTCAGCACCAACTGCTGGACTTTTATCTATCTAAAACGAGTTGTACGTACATTTAAAAAAAAATAACTCTAATTGACTGTTTCTATGGTTTAGGAAGAAGAAAAAAAGAAAGGAAAGAATATTGTAAGCAAATCGTGCCATCGTATGACGATCAGTGTTCGTCGTTGTGCCAATAACAACGCAATCAATCTGAAGAAACCTATTCATAGTATTCATAATCATCACTCACGTATATATTCGCGTATACACTCACGTCCATAAGATTGATTCACCGAATAAAACTTCCATAAACCTTAATATAAGAAACAATTCTACTTTTTATTTGCACACACATCGACGAATCCCCCGAACAAAAATAAACTGCTAAATATCTCTATAATTAAATACATTAATGCTCGATGATCCTCGTTCATCATTATACGTCTAATCTAACTCCATCCTATAATTAGGAGTTCTACGATAACGATCACTTATGTTACAATGTATTAACCCTTAACAGCCGAACTTAATTATAATTAATTATAGAAAATGAAATGCTTCATTATACGGATATTTGAAGTAATATTCTGTATTATACAGGGTGTCTGGTAATTGATACTGTGATAACCAGTGGTTAGTTAATGTGGTTAATAACCAGTGGTACAGAATAATACTATGTGAAAGGATCTGTTGAAAATATAGAACGAGAGATTTTCGTACGACGTTCGAGAGAATGAAATTCTGAAGCTTTGTCAGCTCGTGTTCACACGACATTCACGAAACATATTCAAAATTTATTTTCTCGAAAATACGAAGAATCATCAGTTACGAAACACTCTGTACTATATCACATTATTATATCACTATCGTATTGATAAGAAATGTCGATATTATAACTCCTTAAGACTCCCTTAATATTTATTTGCGATTCAGCTTAATATGTATTGGCCCTGTGTAATTTCAAGATTAAAAATATAAAAGAATTCATTCCTGATTACGATATCGTACATGATTTACAAAATCATCGACCGTCAAGGGTTAAATGAGAATTCTTTCGTCCAGAATTATTTTCCAGACGATCGAATTATTATCCATTGCATCACGAGGATCGAACTAACTTGTAGCCTTGAACAATTATGTACAGTTGAATCTCTAGCGTAGGAATATTTCAAAGAATCTCAGGTTTTGAGGAACGATAGCTGATATTTGCAACGAACAATAGTATGTCTTTTTAATCGGTAACTGAAAGCAGGGACTAGTCTCATAAGTACGCGAATGATTCTAACGATCGAATGATTCTAGTTGCTAGAATCATTGTTTAAAGGTGGTATAACGGAGATTGCGCGCTTAAGACGAACAGGTCGGAGGATCGAAAGGAACGAGATTGGAAATATTCGCGTCTCTTCACGAATCAGAATTTTACTATTTCTAATTGAACACGTGACGGAGTTTCGATCTGTTTCAAGTAACATTTAAACCTGAGTGTTACGCCGGGCGACTCTCTGCCTGGCCCAGGTCACACACCGCGGGTCATAACACTGAGCATTTTCAAAATTAACTCATTATCTATCAATTTTTCTTCTAAAATTTGTATATAATTCTATAAATTATTTACTGCTTTTTCCATTGGATTTAAACAGAACAATTTCGGAAGAATGTCGAACATTATGTTAATATCCTTTGTATTAAAAAAAATTCCTGCTTAAAAAGATCCTACAACTTTCATTTTATAATCTCAATTGGGTATGATGGTAGCTAATGAACGCTTAGCAATTAATTGTTTTAATGCATTCCATTTTATGAATGATCAGTAATTACGGATTCAAGGATACTTATTAGAAGTAATATTCTTATTATATCTAAATATATCAAATAGAGATATTTCTCGTATTAATACTGAAAGATCATAAAAAAGGAAATATCATAAAAGAATTTCAATTTTGATGTTTCATTAGAATAATATATATATATATATGTATGTATATATTTAAATTAAATAACAGAGATCTCAGAGTTTTCAAAGCATTCAACGTGTTGATGCATAAATGGATGATGAAAAAAAGCCACGTTGATCGAGCGAACGCAAAATACTCTTCGGTTTAAAAGTCGATCGAAACTCTCATTTCAAGTGTCGGCGATTTATGAATCACCTATATTGATACAAAGGCGATTCGTAATAAAGGAGACAAGTTGAAAGCTTGACAATGCGCGAAGACAGCTCTCTTTTTGTGTTTCGAGTCTCGTGGCAATCCTTTGTTATTCACGGTATTTCATAGTTAAATCAATTCAACTAGAGTATTCCTTCAACGAGAAAAGAAAAAAAAGAGCAAGAAGAAAAAGATATAGATCTTTCTTTTCGATTTTTAAAGCGAAAGATGCGTAAATACTATGGTATATTATTTCCTTATATATCGCTTCCTTTAATACATATATCCAATACTGAATTTAATTGTACATTTACATAAGATACTTGAATCGTTTCTCATTTCCAACACTTTACCGACGTTATAGTACGCGAAATAATTACATCGCAATATGTGAACGCAACGTACTTTAAATGCCGCGTTCTTAATTCTTTAAATTTCTTCACATTTTTATACAGTCAATCCAATTAAAAAAAGATACACTTTAAAGAAAATTATCTTGTGTGCAACAAAGCTACTTCGTCGATGAAGCGTCAATTAATTGCTTAAACGTATACCTTGTGTAATTTGACGATTCTTGTCTCTTTCACTGCAATAATCGATACTTCCTCCTAGTTTCTCTCAATAGCTCTCCAATCTCAATACGTTCGTAATATCTTAACATCTAACATCACACGCACACGTTTAATAACTATATTTACAACGAATTTCACGCCACTGACAAGATTCACGCCACTGACAAGATTCACGCCACTGACAAGATTCACGCCACTGACAAGATTCACGCCACTGACAAGATTCACGCCACTGACAAGATTCACGCCACTGACAAGATTCACGCCACTGACAAGATTCACGCCACTGACAAGATTCACGCCACTGACAAGATTCACGCCACTGACAAGATTCACGCCACTGACAAGATTCACGCCACTGACAAGATTCACGCCACTGACAAGATTCACGCCACTGACAAGATTCACGCCACTGACAAGATTCACGCCACTGACAAGATTCACGCCACTGACAAGATTCACGCCACTGACAAGATTCACGCCACTGACAAGATTCACGCCACTGACAAGATTCACGCCACTGACAAGATTCACGCCACTGACAAGATTCACGCCACTGACAAGATTCACGCCACTGACAAGATTCACGCCACTGACAAGATTCACGCCACTGACAAGATTCACGCCACTGACAAGATTCACGCCACTGACAAGATTCACGCCACTGACAAGATTCACGCCACTGACAAGATTCACGCCACTGACAAGATTCACGCCACTGACAAGATTCACGCCACTGACAAGATTCACGCCACTGACAAGATTCACGCCACTGACAAGATTCACGCCACTGACAAGATTCACGCCACTGACAAGATTCACGCCACTGACAAGATTCACGCCACTGACAAGATTCACGCCACTGACAAGATTCACGCCACTGACAAGATTCACGCCACTGACAAGATTCACGCCACTGACAAGATTCACGCCACTGACAAGATTCATGCCACTGGTAAGCCACTGGCAAATTTCGCGCCACTGGCAAGTTTCGCGCCACTGGCAAGTTTCGCGCCGTCGCCAAATCTAACCGCTATAACCTAGTACAATCCATTTTTTGAACACTGCCAGTAAACGCTGGATTTGAAAGGCCTTTCTTCTTTCTATAAGATTTTTTCAGCATTTTGCTCCTGTCAAATTGAAATAAACGATTATTAGTAAATTTATATTGACATAAGGCGGAGGAAGAATATTATAGAATCTATACTTACGAGGATATACACGGAACCCACCAGAAACTTTGTTCCTTGCCGAAGTCGTTACCCTCCTGTAGGGTTTCTGGTAATTCCTGGTTCAACGTTTCTGGCAAGCCAAGGGTCAGGAAGGCGTGTCCAAAAGACAGCAAACCGAGGGCAACCAGCGGTAAAGATGGATCAATGTCAGCCTAAATTAAATGAAAAATATTCTCCCTTTTATACGCTTCCCTTTATACCTCTTTTAGAAGTAATAGCGATTAATTCCGCTTTCCGCTAATTCCTTAATTTCCCTTCGATTTTCGGGAAATAAATGAATACTTCCATAAGTTCATTTTCGGTAATAACATTACACAAATAATAGTATACTTTGAGGTAAATTTATAATTCAAAACAGAATAACTTACACAATAATCAAGAGTGTCCTCGCAAATATTCCTCTTCGTATTTTCTGTATACTTAATATTCTTTTAAATATTAATAAAGAATATTGGTTAAAGACAGAATTTGAAGAAGTTGTCAATATACAAAGGATCATTGGTGTTACCTGTATAACGAGATTATGTAAACATTCGTTTCATTTAGAAACGAAGCTATAGTGTAGTATCGCAAACCTGTAAATAATTACAGACAATAGAAAAGTTACATTTCCTTCGCAAAAAAACGAAACGGAGGAAAATATATCGAAAATCTATCTTGTTTCCGTGATTCGTAAGATCACAAGAAGAATCCATGGCCGACAAGGAACATAATTTTTCTACGAATTAAACCAACTTAAAAAAACGTATTTCAATAACAGATAATATTAGTCGTAAATTAAAAAAGAGGTTGAGTAATTTTCGGATCGTAGAAATACGATGTCGTTAACAGAAATTTCGATTCACTTATCAGATAAATAATGTAAGGTCCCAAAATGTGGGCGATATAACCGATGATATGGATCAAAGACACGCCCTGAGCTCTCACCACAGTCGGCGGCATTTCCGCTGCATATTGGAAACCAATATTCGCGGCGATATTCACCCCAAGCCGCGCTATAATCGCCATGGCAACCATTGTCGAACCTTGAATAAGTTGAGAAATATGTAAATGCCACGATCGCCGCATTCCACGCACGATACATACACCCGATGCGCGCATGGTTCAATTAAAAATTAAATGTCATCCCTGTCGAGTATGTGACGTTGAGAAATAAATGTCAATCGTTAATGGAATAGGATTTAAGGGCGAAAAAGAAAAAGAAAAGAAGAGAAGAAGAATATTTGTATAAAAAAATTTTATAAGATTCGATTATTATTAATACTAAGTAAAATGACCGAATTGTATAATTGTAAATTCTCTATAATACGATTTTAAATAATACGGGTCTATATTATTATGTCGTTCAAGTCTGTTGTCTATAAACGATAAAAGAGAATTCGAAGGAAAGTTTTGTTGCAAGATGAGGAAATAAAAATAGTAAATTGTTTTATAACTACAACGTTCTATTCTAAATACGGATTAAAAAATGTCTATTTTCCACTCCTTAATGTCCTTGAAAACACGGATATCCCCTAACGCTACCGCTTATCTCCTTACTATCTAACAAAAACATTATTCTTGCATCAAGCACGAGCTTTCATTTCTCAATCTCCCAAAGCTTTCACTGGAGAAGCTTCAGAAAAGCGCTTTTTAAAACGACCGTCGATCGATAAAACCGGATTTTTTCTATAAAATTCACCCCCGCTTTCTCACTGCTATTCACACGTTCCTGCTATTTTATTGAATAATATCGATTGACAAGTCATTTATCAAGAAATAAAAAAAAAAAAAGAAAAAATGTTACCAGAGGGGGTAGCGATGGCAACGAAGGAGAAAATGCCACAGAGGAACACCGATGCGAAACCCATCCATCGTCTGCCCCATCTGTCGAGGAAAAGGGCGAGTAGAACAGCGGCCGGAAGTTCCGTGAGGGACGCTAAAGAGAACGACGTGAAAACGTCGGGGTCCAGAAGTTTCATGTTCCAAACGTGGCCGTCGAACACCCACACCATCAGCAACCTAGAAAAAAATCAGCCGAGTCATACATAAATCACGCTGGACTTCAAGATCGTTTATTAATCCTTCGCATACTCGTTCCCTCGCGTTTGACGTTTATCGATGCTAATTATATACTTAAGCAGATTCTTAATGACCCACATAAAATGCCCCATATACTCTCTTAATGTTCATTCGAGTAGTTTGTATCTAGTTTATGGTAATTTGTGTCTATTTTAATACTGGTTTTATAAAGACAGGGAAGTAGCGTCGAGGCTGATTGATTGGTAACTTGGTTGAATTAACGGTATAATATAATTGGAATATCGTGAGGCTGAGAGTTAAGAACATATTCTTAGTTAATTTTATTTTAGGAAATGCAGGAAGATTCAGAATTATCATAGTATTAAAAACAAAGAAAATATAAGAAACGTAAAGGAAGTATAAAATTGAATACCTTTCCTATCTACAGGGTGGTTGGTAACTGGTGATACAAGCGGAAAGCGGGTGTCGTACGCGAAAAAAGAAGTCGAAAATATATGTCGGGTTATGGTTAGAATTTTGTAACAACTCTTCACGTGAATTAGCCATTGTTTCACAAAGCCGAGATTATATTTACACGTATATACAGGACTATCACAAAGCTTAACAAATAATAAGTCTAATGAATAATAAGTTTAACGAATGATAAAATTAGTGAATAATAAATTGTATGAATAATAAGTTTAATGAACACTATTAACAATGTCTTTGGGTTCAAACGAATCCACAGTCAACGGGATAACTCTTCACTAAACGTAAACTAATCTTAGGCGCAAAATACGATTGTTGAAAATGCTCGATGTATCACTCTCCAAAGCAATCACACGAATGCCAGCCTCGTGGAATTTTTCTCGCTGTACGATTGCATTTGTTTTCTATACCCGTTTGGAAGCATCGAGAAGGTTCCAAACGCCGTTGCTAGGCAGTTTCTGCCTGAAGTTTGATTATTAATACAACGTATGTCCTATTGTATCGACACCTCCGAGGCAACATCACACGTGGCTAGGCCCGACATATAGAATAGAATTTTTTTTTAATTTTTCCGAGCGAAAATTCAAAGTCGATTTTCTCGAAAACAAAACCTCAAACGAAAAATTTTTATTCTATATCTTCGACTTCTTTTTTCGCGTAGAATCATCCCCTTTCCGCTTGTACCATCAGTTACCAACCACCCTGTATATCTTTTCGTACATGATTATAAATTTCTCTGGTGTCTTAGTTTTTTCTAAAATAATATTGTAATCATTGCTGAGAATTTACAAGTAAAAAGTTCTAGCTGTGTAGTTTGTTCGATTGATGTTGGAAAGGTTAACTTACCAATAAATGATGAGCATGATAGTGATACGACCAAGTCGTGGCAGCTTGAAGAGATGTAGGACAGTGTATTGATTATGCGATTGATCCTTCTCATTCATCGCCTTGCAACTTTTCTCAAATTCGTCGAATATTTCTTGCTTCACCTCTTTACCGTTCACTTTAGCGAAGTTTTTCAGCATCTCGATCGCTTTGTCCACCCTGCCACTGGTTATGTACCAACTACGGAAGTATATGAAATACGCAAACGTTATAAAAGCCTGTAAGAAATTTTCAAAATCATCACTTTCACCAACCTTTTGTATCGACAAACTTTTTGTGCAAATTTGAATAGAGCTGTCTAGTTACGCATCAATCATTTATTTTGCACAGCTAAAAATGTGATGGCTTATCGAGAGAAAGATGTTGACCTTGAGATGTTTTATTTACGAGACAGAGGAATCGATGTAATAACCGATCCCAAGATAGTATGTATTGCTGGATAAAATATTACCCAATTTAATTCAGCTATAATTTTGGAATTTTTATGGTCCGGTCTCAAAGGACTTTTGATGTTTTAAGAGAAACTTTAACGTAAAAGAAATTTCTTATATTTCTTTGAGGATTATTTTTAAAGAATTTTCCGATGATACGAAGATACAAAAATAATCCAAAGGACGAGGTAAGATTAAATGTCTACTATACTATCGTATACTAATTTACTTACGAAATTTCTTTGTATTATATTTTTATAATGAAAAAGAAATTGGAATTAAACTACCGTGCACTTTCAGGAACAATCCATGGTCCTACAAACGCAACCACCATAGGACACGCGGTGACCATGCTGAGGATCCTCCAATTTGAGATCCAATATGCGATTCAAGGCAGAAGACTCGAGGCTGCCGCGAAATAAAGTCCAAACGACATGTTCGCTACCAGAGTTCGATATTTCGGACCGACATATTCGATCACTGAAAGAATAATTCGTGATATCGTTATTGTATTACATCGTTATAGAAATCTTCCCAAATGTTTCGTCAATTTCGTTTCTTCATTTGATATAATAATATTGTTTCCTTATTTCCTTTAGGTTTGTCCTTTCTTCGTTTTTTACCAATCTAATTTCAAATATTCGGACTTATTTGTAGATTTTATAAATCATTAACATCGACAATGTAAGATCGTTTTGAATTAAAAAGAATTTTAAAAGGAACACTGCTTTCATCTCAATATCGAACGGAGAGTGCCTCAGTAATCGTGGTATAACCGAAGATTATTCTCCATAGGGAAATAGGTCACTCGAAAGATACAATTTCATACCAGAAAAGTATACAGAATTAAGTATCCTGTCGTTTAAAATAAAATATCTTAAAGTATCCCTAGACACATGTAATTTTAATACCAAACTAGATATACAATTACACAACAAATTTCAAATTACGAGATATAATTCCAAAATATAAAGTTTCAGTAAAATCATTTACCATTAAATATCTTAAAATTGATATCGTAAAATTCGAATAAAAATTTGACTTAAGAAAAAACAAACCGACATAGGGCAATAAACATTTATTCAAACACGTCATAAATAGTTAATCGTTACGTAAAACGGGACCGATACCGGTGCCTCATTATTAGGTCATAAATTATAGTTTTCCTATTCTCAACAGCTTTTTCTCTCTTATAATTTTCTCGATGACTCACCGATAATGAAAAGCACGTTGAAGCAGTTATCGAACGAGGTACCGACGACTAATCTCGCCAGACAGAAGCTCCAGAAGCTGTTGCAAAACGCAGTGCCGACAGACGCGATGAAACCAACCGCGTTACACGCAACCAACGCCGGAATTCTGCCACAATGGTCGGCTATGTAACCGAATATTAAGCCTCCAAGAATGCTGCCGACGAAGAAGGCCGATTGTGCTGCTGAGCCGAGGAATGCGTGGTCGCATACCCATTCCAGCTGAAACAGAAAAGGGGGATGCTTTATGATTGCGGCTAGTTATGAAAAAACACCGCGTGGTTGGAAAATCGATAGAAGGTGAAGAGAATAAGGAAGACGACGAAAGGACGAGTAATAAATTCCGTAGTTTTTTAATATCATCAGAATTGAGAACCTGAGTCGTAGGTTAGTTAATTGTAGTCTTTTGGTAATATTTTTAGTAATAAAATAGTAGAGGTTGTTTGCATAATTCTTGGATATGATTAGAGAATTTGTCATAGTGGAAGGAATATAAATTTGTTAAGTAGAAGATAGTATCTCCCGATTTAAGTAGGACTTTTTTAGTAATAAAATAGCAGAAATAGAAATTAGAAATAATAATAATAACAATAAATATTCGATAAAAATTTCTTGAGTCGTAAGAAGTTACCAAATGCGTATTTATACGTTCAATTCGAAATATCTGTCTATTGTACAGTTGTAACTTTCACTTTCCGATTTATGCGATATTATATAAACGGATTCATGTTCGTGATTTAATACGCCGAGACGTACAAATAATTAAGGATGACAAGGTTAATTTTATGTTCCGCTGTAAACGAGCTCTGTTAAGATGCAAACAGCACAACAAGTAATTACACCTACGTCTAAGTTCGTGCAACCAACAAGGACTTCTTTTATAATGACTGCATTATATGCTATCGTCAGCAGCTTTACGAAAGACCGTAAATATTTATAGAACGACGGTTCCAACAGTTTTAATTTAAATAAAAATTTGTTAATCGGTGTCGAAAGTTTGAAGTTACTTTATATAAAGAATATAATTTTCTCTTGTGATTTTACCTCGACAGCTATAGATTTGTATGGTATCATCGTGTGATTAAAGGTCCATCCATATTGGCATGGTTTTATTGGGGCCAGGATGGGTCTGCCTCTCTGATACCACTCTCCAATATGTCGGTATAGTTCACATTGTACATGTTACATCGCGAAAACGAAGTCGCACCTTCCGCCAGCAATTCCTCACTCGACGCTGGAGGGATCGATAGTGCAATCCTACATAAAACAAGAATACGTTACATTAACGGTGATGAAATTTGCAAGAAGTATTTTTAAGAATACTAATTTTCGTTTGATTTTCTTATCTTTTTTTAAATAACCAAGGAAAAATGACAGCAAATGGTAGAGAGAGGGAGAGAAATGGGAAAAATAAGATGAAAATTCTACTCAAAAGTGCATAGTTTTTAATCCTAATCTTAAATTAGTCCAATTCCTTGAAACTTAATTCGAATCCTGTTTAAATAAAAAAAGTGACAAAAGTAATATACATAACAATATAAAAATCTATAATAATTTCTCTAATAAAGAATAACGACGATATCAGTAACAGTAATAACACATTATCTTTAATAGTGTTTACATTTTTGCATTTTAAAATTTTCTGTAAAAGTAAAATTCGCATAAAAATCCGCGGCCTACTTATTATTTATAAATCTGCTGTTTCAAAAAAAAAAAAATCAAAAATGGGAAAAGTGAAAGAATAAAGTAACAGGAAAACAAAAGCACAAAATACAAAAGAGGAAAAGAGACAATGACCGTAAAAATAGGAACAAAGGCAAGAGCTGGAAGGACGATCGTCCCGTATCTATTGCACTCCGAGGCATTCGAATTGTGTTGGGATTTAATTACCGATCGCTGCACGTATCGGCGAGTCTATTTCCAGACAAATAAACGGTACGCGGGGAGATTCGAGAAATTGTGCGAAACGAAAAAAAATTTCCTAGCCGATCAGTTCGCGGAACACGTAATGAGAACAGCCACAACGGCGGACATAGGAGCCGAACTGATTCGCCGGGCCGCCGAGGTGGCCAAGGCTGCCGAGGCACCCCGCGGCCACAAGGGCACGCAGAGGAAAACCCTGAAGGAGGCGGCGAGAACCATCACCGCGGGCGTGACAGAGTAAGTGAGGAGAACGGACCCTGTCACCGACGCACTCGCTATAGCGCAAGGACGCATAGCAACACTGGAGGCGGCGGTAGAGGCACTCCGAAAAGAGCCGGCCTCGCGCCCCACCGCGGATGAGAGCAGCTACAGGGCGCGTCTCGCTGCAGTCGAGCACCAAGTAGAGGAGATGAGATCCTTGCTGCACCGACTGGAGGAACAACTGCAGGGAACAGAAAAAGGAGAAGGAAAGGAGGTCGCCCCTGCCGCGAACACGAGAGGGATGGAGCCTGGAGCCCCAAGCGTCTCAGCGCCCAAGGGAGGCCGAACGGCTGTCACCGAATGGCAGACCGTCGGAAGGAAAAGAAGAGGAAAGAAGAAGGAGGCAGGGAAGAAGCAGCCGGCGAAGCTGATCCCCGAGACAGGGGCGGAGAGCCAGAGGAAAACTCCGGAGAGTGGATTGGAGAACGCACGAAGAGGGGGAGGCAGGGGGACCCTCCCGCGCGCACCGAGAACGTCAGCGGTAACAATCACCCTGACGGACAAATCGAGCCAATCCTACGCGGAGGTGCTGGCTGCGGCCAAGGACAGTGTCTCCCTGACCGAGCTCGGCATCAACACGATGAGGATGCGGAAGACCATCACCGGAGGTGTCATCTTAGAGGTCCCTGAGGACCAGGGAAGGGAGAAGGCCGCAGCGCTCGCAGCACAGCTGACGCGGGCTCTGGACCCGAACGAGGTCCGCGTGGCGACCCCCTTCCGAGCCGCGGAGGCAAGGGTGTCCCTGATAGACATAGCGGCCACCAAGGTGGAAATCCAGAACACCCTGGCGAGGGAGAGCGGCTGCAAGCCGGCTGGGAGAAATCCGCCCCGCCCGGAACGGACTTGGCACCGTATGGATACGAGGCCCTGCCAGTGCAGTGAGGAAACTGGCCCAGGCTGGAAAGGTCGCCATAGGCTGGTCGACGGCGAAGGTCGAAGCCATCGAACGGAGACCGTTACAGTGCTACAGGTGCCTTGGGATAGGACACACGGGGAAGACCTGCACCGCCAAGGAGGACAAGGGGCACCTGTGCTTCAGATGCGGCGAACCAGGGCACCAGGCGAGAGCATGCACTACTGCGAGCCCGAAATGCCTGCTCTGCGAGGCGCTTGGAGCACCGTCGGTGCACAGGATGGGGGGACCGGCCTGTGCCCCCTCGAAGAAAGGAACGAAAGGAGCCGCCTGCGGATCCACGGCTGCAAGAGGCAGCGAGAAAGGCTCCCCGTCGCAAAGCGACCCTAAGCCCGCGAACAAGGAGGTAGGCACGGAGGAAGCCACAAACAAGGAAAGAACACTAAAGAACTGAGAATGCGCATCCTCCAGACTAACCTGCGAAGGTCAAGGCGAGCACAAGACCTGCTCCACCAAATCATCCGGGAGAGCACGGTCGCCCTAGCGGTGGTGGCGGAACCATACAGAGTACTGGATGCCCCGGAGTGGGTCGGAGACACGGACGGAATGGTTGCCGTCACCTGGACATCAACGCCTGGGGCGTTCGCCTACGGAGCCCTGCTGGAACGCGGCAACGGGTACGCCGCGGTCGAGTGGGCAGGGATGATGGTGGTGGGGGTGTACGTGTCACCTAACAGCGGACGGGCAGCGTTCGAAGAATTCCTAGACGGAGTTGGCGAGTCCTGGGAGACTTCAACGCGCACTCCACGGAATGGTGGAACGCCAGGACCAACGCGCGCGGCCGCACGCTATCAAACTGGGCCGCGGGACTTGGACTTCTGTTAGTGAACAGGGGCTCGACCAGTACCTGCGTGACGTGCAGAGGGAGCTCCATTGTTGACATAACATGGGCCTCCCCCGAGGCATTCAGGCGGATCTCAGGCTGGAGAGTGGCCGAAGGGGTCGAGACGCTGTCAGACCACCTCTACATATTCATGGAGGTGGACGCACCTGGACCTGGAATACCGACGACAAACGACGGGCGCGGCCCGCCGAGGGGGAGACACGCGCGCCCACCACCTAGATGGAAAATAAAGGAGAGGAATGAAGATCTACTCCAGGCGGCTGCTATAGCAACAGCTTGGAGCTGGGAGGCCTCGACAACGACGACCGAAGCAGACGTGGAAGAGGAGGCCGAGAACCTCCGCCAAGCCATGACAGCAATCTGCGACGCATCCATGCCACGAGCCACACCGGGCACGGTGCGAAGCAGAGCAGTTTACTGGTGGAACCCCGACATCGCGGAACTGAGGACGAGATGTGTCCGGGCCCGAAGACAGTACCTAAGGGCCCGCCGCTGGCGACGACGCGACGAACAAGAAGTCTCCTTGCGCTACCGGACGTACCGCGCGCTACGGCGCTCGCTGCAAAGGGAAATTAAAAAAGCGAAGGACCGTACTTGGTTCGAACTGGTCGAAACAGTCGAGTCGGACCCATGGGGGAGGCCATACAGGACGGTGACACAGAAACTACGCGCGATGGGCCCCCTGACAACGGCGGAAATGGAGCCTGCGCTGCTGACGCGGATCACCGGAACGCTCTTTCCCCCACAAGAAAATAGAGCGGCGGAACGGCCACGGGAAACGACACGACCGCGGGAATGGAGGGACGACTGGGAAGTCACGGAGGAGGAGATATGGGAGTCAACCAGAAGAATGACCGCCCGCATTGTGGCACCGGGCCCGGACGGAATCCCTGGCCGGATCTGGGGGGAAGTGATGGGGGTCATGGCTCCCAGACTCCGGCACCTCTTCACAAGATGCCTGAGGGAGGGAGTCTACCCCCGTGCGTGGCGGACGGCGAGGCTGGTCCTGCTCCATAAAGAGGGCCGACCGACGACCTCGCCGTCAGCGTACCGGCCGATATGCCTACTGGACGAGGTCGGCAAACTACTCGAGAGGGTAGTCGCCGCCCGCGTGGAACGACACATAGCGGGCCAAGTGCCAGGTTTGCACGAAAGCCAGTACGGCTTCCGGAAGGGGCGCTCGACGATTGACGCGGTCAGACGCGTACGAGCGATTGCGGAGGACATGGTCTCCCGGAAAGGCGTGGCGCTGGCGGTTTCCCTGGACATCGTCAACGCGTTCAACACCATGCCATGGGACAGGATAGTGACGGCCCTGGAGCACTTCGAGGTTCCCAGCTACCTCGTCCGATTGATCCGAGCCTACCTCGATGACAGGTGGATGTGTTACACCAGTAAGGAAGGAGAGTAAAAGCGATCCGTCGAGCGTGGCGTCCCGCAGGGCTCGGTGCTGGGCCCCATACTATGGAACGTTGCGTACGACGAGGTACTACGATGCCCGCTACCCCCAGGCGCGGCCATAGTATGCTATGCGGACGACACCCTAATCCTGGTCGAGGGTCGTGGCTGGCACGAGACGCTGCGCATTAGCGGAATCGCAACGGCCTGTGCGATCCGTGCCGTGAACGAACTGGGCCTGAGAGTCTCCCCTGCGAAGTCGGAGGCCACCTGGTTCTTTGACAGGAAGAGGCGAGGGACACCACCGCCCGGCCTATGCATAAACATGGCAGGTAAAACCGTCCGGGTGGGATCACAGATGAAGTATCTGGGACTCACCATCGACAGCCAGTGGACGTTCGAGCCGCACTTCGACTCACTGATCCCGAAGGTGTCAGCGGCTGCCAATGCCCTGTGCGGCCTACTATCGAACATCGGCGGGGCCGGAGACGCGGTGCGCTGACTTTACGAGGGCGTCGTTCGGTCACGAGTGATGTACGGGGCTCCAGTATGGGCGGACGACCTGATGGCAAGCCGTCGCAGCATTCTGCTCCTGAGAAGGCTGCACAGAGTGACCGCCATCAGAATCATTAGGTGATACCGGACGGTGTCTCACGCGTCGGCGTCCACCCTAGCCGCGTCCCCCCCGTGGGAGCTGCGGGCGCTGGCGCTCAAAAAGAGATACACCCGCCGGAGAGAATGGCACCCGGGAGAAGACCCCACCGAGCAGGCGGCTCCAAACGACACAGGAACCGCCGAGGAGGACACATGGAACCTGTGGCGATTCCAACTGATCAACGGGAGAAGCGAACACCGAGGCGCGGATGCGGTCCTACCAAACTGGGAGGCATGGAGGAGCCGCCACGGCCTCCCACTCACATTCAGGATGACACAAGTACCCCCCGGACACGGCGTGTTCGGCGAGTTCCTGAAGAGAATAAGGCGAGAGACGACAGACATCTGCCACCACTGCGGAGAGGGCAGGGACACAGCGCAGCACACCCTGGAGCTCTGTCCGGCGTGGGAGCTGCCCCGCCGCTACACCCTGCGGCACGCCATAGGAGAAATGTTGGCCCCCTCAGCGATTGTGGAAGCGATGTTGAGAGGGTCACAGGAATACGAGGCCGTCCGCCTCTTCTGCGAGCGAGTTATGCTCGCGAAGGAGCATGCGGAAAGGGAGAGAAAAAAGACTCTCACCGCTGCAGGATAAGACGATGGAGAAGGATGGCAGTCAGACGACCCAGAGCCGCCCCGCCACCACCCCAACGGACTACGACCAGAAGAAGTGACAGCGCTAGGGACAACGACCTCCCCCTAACGCCTACTCAATAGCCGGCTTGAACAAGAGAACGCGAGAAGGGGATGCAACTGAAGTTAATTCATAAGAGGTTCCTGGAGCACCCCTGTCACGCGCATAAGATGGTCATCGTGGAGTTTTAGGCGGTAGGAGTCCGACACTACTCTGCTGTTACGC
>NW_022884111.1:0-29985 GCF_011952255.1 Bombus vosnesenskii | reverse complement strand
CCTGCGAATCTGGTCCGTCGTATCGAGTAGTCCAGTAATTAGGGAGTTTCGGTGTTTCTTGACTCTTTTGCTATATCTGTCGCTATATTTTGCTATTTCCTCTTTGACTGTAGGTATCTTGAGGTCGCGATGGATGGTTTCGTTGGTAACATACCAAGGTGCGTCTATTAATGCTCTTAGCGTTTTCGATTGGAATCGTTGTAGTATTTCGATGTTGGAGTTACTTGCTGTTCCCCATCGCTTCCTATATCCCTATATTCCGTACTTGCTTCGCTTGGTACTTTTATAATTTTCGCAGTTACAATAAAAAATTTAATTCTTAACAGATTAAAGATTTAACCTCTTGCTTTATAGTGTACAATAATTCTTTTTTTTTTGTATAGGTTATGTGATCCATAGTTTGAGTAAGTAGTACATATATATATATATATATATATATTTACGTGACAAGCTTTCATTTCAATCTATATTTAAGATTAATATTTTATCAGTTTCTGTTCGTAACAACATCGAAGCAGTCAATAAGTTTGAAGAGTATAATTAAGGAAGTTATGAAGCAAGAGGTTAAGAACAAATTCTGAAAGAGGTTATGTACAACTCAGTAGTACTGCTTTACATTACTTCGCGAATTACTTTTCAAGCATAAAAATAGTTTAACAGCCACTTATAGTTACTTCCTTACCATTACATTCATTAAATTCGTTTGATTTTGTAAACAAAATAACCACGCTGACCAGTCTCTTATTTACAATAGAATTATTTTGTCATATATCCAACAGTTTACTTTCTCTTCGCTTTGTCTCGTATTACGACTTTATAACGGTGTTTCTTTAAACTTTAAACGATCGTAATAAATGTATTTACGGACGATGACTGATATCTGGTCTGTCTTAAAGTTTCAACTAATTAGTGCCTCGTTACTTTGGACGTTATGAAATGTTGTATAACCAAAGTCTTATCTTCTCTTTTGGTAGTTGCATAAAAGAAGATTGAGCCATTGAAACGCTCGAATAGATTAGCTGATTCGCTTAACGTATTTTTACTTCCGACGAGCTAAACACAAGAGCAGAAAGCACATAAGGAATAATACAGAAACGTCAAACGTATACAGAAATATATTTCGTAAAAGCATTAGTACGTAACATGTCTTTATAATTCTATTTATGTATAGTAAAATGGTTTGTATCCATTTTCATGAATTATAACTGACATTTCAAAGCATTCATGTAGATATGTAACTCTCGTTAATTAATAATTTAACAATGCGTCATGAAACGTATCATTTTCGTTTCCTCCTTTGTTTCGTTATACACAGGAACGAATTTGTAAATAAAGATGTATAATCAACGATAACATATGACAGCGAGTATAATAACTGTCAGCAAGGGAAGAGGTCGGTAAAATGATTGTGGTTGATTTCAGTGTATCGGTAAATAAGCTTTGACAGACGTTGCCGGGGGTCTCGGTGTCGGTGAAACCGCGTCGATGAAATGATTGTCAGTAATTTAAAGATAACCCAATTTATTGATCTGTCTCCCCTTCATGGCGTTGTACGTCTCTCTATAAAACATATTCTACCTCGGAGGGCTGAAAAATTTAACTTGGTCTCACTGGACTGGACTGTAAGTAAGAAAATTGAAATGCAAAAACCACGTGTGAGCGCAACGGTTTAGATGGAAAGTTCGATAGGACAATTATGTATATTAGCCTGAAAGAAAGCTCGTGGCTTCGCACGCAACACGTAATTTCCCTCGCTGAAATAATCCTATTACAACGATACGATTTAAAATTTTCCTTAACAGACCCCGCAATGTAATTCTTCATCTACAATTTTTTATTCGGCCTGAAACAAGAGACTTTCGAAGCCTTATAGAGTCTCGCGAATCTAAAAGTCAGGTTTCAACGTATTTTCGCGTCTTATTTTATAATACTGAAGACATTAAAGGTGTTAACGATTATTGTCTCACTATGTACGTACATCAAACGAGTACTTACGTAAGAGACGAATGGAAATGGAAACAGCCGAGAATAATTGAAGATAATTTGAATACGTTCCAGGCTATAATACAATTTCTCGTGAACCGTAATTGATTCGCAGAAGGGAATTGCTGCTTCTCACGACTAGCAAAGTGTTTCGCAAAAAAAAAAAGAAAAGAAAAATGGTATCGGAAGGATAGAAAAAAAGCGGTGGCCTACATCAAGCAATCTTCATGCCGATAATGCATTTATTATTCAGTTCGTTCATTTTCTATCGCGTAACAGACACTGGGATAACTGACAGAACGAGCGTATAAATCTTGCATCTCTCAAACTGACTTCTCCCAATTCGTATACTTCCATCCTTCGTATAAGTGACAATGAATCAGAAGAGTTTCATAGCAATATTGAACAACATACAGTCAACTACAACACCATTAGATACATCCACCATTCAGTCAACTACAACACCATTAGATAACAGCAATACAATAGATTATAATTTTCTACGTGTCACTGATTCATCATCATCATTTTCCATTTTTTTAGCATATGTAAAAACGTATCTGACGTAATCTTACCTCGCTCTTTGAGTACAAAAATCCATTCAAATGAAACAAAGGGAAAAGAAATAAGAAAAAAAACACTCACATACGAATCTTCATTACATAACTGTATGTACTCCTCGAGGTATAATTACTCAGACACGTTACAGCGTACCTTCTTCGTTCCCTGATGGCTGATGTTGATCGTTGACGTTTATAGCGAAAGAATTTCGTCAACGGCGCCATCTGGATCCCTGTTGAAAAATTAAAATAGCCGCAACAGCACCATTAAGCTCATCACCCAGAGTAGCGTTTGTCGCTGAGTCGTGGAGGAATTATTATCATCAACGACATAAACTTTACCAGTTCCGGTAATGTTCTGTAGATGGTCTAGGCATTCGAACTCGCAACATCGCTTTCCAAGACGAAACTTCTTGCATGTCTGTAGTAAAAAGAAACCGAATCTGGTCCGTCGTATCGAGTAGTCCAGTGATTAGGGGGTTTCGGTGTTTGTTGACTCTTTTGCTATATCTGTCGCTATATTTTGCTATTTCCTCTTTGACTGTAGGTATCTTGAGGTCGCGATGGATGGTTTCGTTGGTAACCTACCAAGGTGCGTCTATTAAGGCTCTTAGCGTTTTCGATTGGAATCGTTGTAGTATTTCGATGTTGGAGTTACTTGGACAGCAACAGCTGGTGATACTGTCATACACCTCCATTTATAAACTTTCGAAAAACGATGTGACCTTCAAACTTTAGTGTATTCTGTTTCACAGCACAAAATGTTTCCGAAACGTACGTTTATTGTTACAATATACTTGACTAGTGGCTCTGAAATACTATCCTTGAAAAAACAATGGGGAAATTGGAGCAAAAGCAGAAGGAAATAAACAAAGACCTTGTTGGTTCGTAAAAATAAAATATGCTACAGGAAAAACTTTTTCCAACTGATTGAGATGCGACAAGCTTTAAAAGCTATGGCGCGAATCGAGCGTTTGTCTACAAGAGCGCATTTTCGGTGGATATATATGTCGGAATGACATTGGGGATAGGGTTGTCGGTGTTTGAGGAGTCTTCATTGAAGGTAGCCATCGTTGCGGTGTAACGAAGATACGATTTATTGACACAGGTATGATTAACACAGGTTTGACAATCTACCACGGCGGTGAGACGTCCGCGACACTAGTGACAGTGGTCTCCGGTTCAATAACGAATCCGCGACCAACGGGATGACAGATGGGCGTTCTCGCTGAATCTAAGTCTGATTCGTAAAAATAATTGCTGAGCGTAAAGACGTTACTCTTTGGTCGACGGGAGCGCGTAAAAGAATGCCCGTCCCGTCCCGATGAGGCCACAGAGGAAAACTATAATGGGGTGTGTCTAAGGACACGAGATCATCGGATTCGTCGAGGAAAGCCTTCGTTTAGGAAGTAAGGGAAATTGACGTTGCTGCTAATTGGTCAATCTCCATATCGGTGGTTAGAAAAAGATGCTAGCCGCCCTCGAGGGACAGTTGCTAGTGGGAGACGCCGCTCGTTGAAAAATATGTCTCCCCTATTTTCCCGTAGTTGGGACAAAGACTGTTTGTCTGTTTGAAGGACTTTAGTTAACTAAACTTTAAGATTTATAACGGGCCCTCGGGCTAGCCGAACATGTACTGCGGAGACGCATCGACATCTGGCAATCATCTTACTCGAAGAATAGGGTCTGCGTGTGACGAGCCACGGGACAGAAACCGTTGGAATGTTTACTGTCGCGTGACGCCACGAATATTTCTTTTAAGGAGAGCTATAGAATTACTCCATACCTTTGTTAGGCAAAGCGTTCATCCCTTGACCGCGGCTACGTTGGGCGACAGACTGTCACCTCGAGCCAAAGCTCACCGTCACTAATCTCGAACAATTACAATCGGATTGAATAACTGCAATAGTTTAGTTACAGTTATAGTAGACTTTAGATTGCAATGTTGCGGGGCTATCCAAAGGTTCCGGTGTCCTTTCATCTCCGACATATAGATATACATGTATATGTGACGAAATATACTAAAGCAATATTGACCCTTTGTCGCTGAAAGTATCAAACTACAAAACTTCCTTTCAAATTTTCAGAATAAGGAAATCAGGATCATGATAAATAATTGGAACATAATTAAAGATAATATATCTTCTCTATAAGATAATGAATACATTGGTTCATTTAATTTTTATGGATATTCAAACGCTTCTGTGAAATAAAACGTCAAGATTATAGAGTATAAAATTCATAGCTATGAAATAACTAAAACTCTGATGTATTATTAAAAATATACGTTAGGTTGTATGTAGTGATACATACAAAGATTACATGTACAAACCCATAATTAACATAATGCTACCGCAACCATTCTGCAATCTACCTTGCCCAAAACACTCCTCCAGTCACCTCCAAACTCTTCAATTCTCTCCACCTAACCACCCACAAACCATTCACAAACATGCAATTCTCGACAAAAGAAGAACTTATCGTCAGTTGTCCTTAACATCTCGCTCATTCATTTGGTCCCTATCCCCCTATTTCCTCCCACTGCGATGATCGCACTACATTTTTCCACGTCTCTATTCTATTCTCTGGATGATCTGAATTCTCGAGCAGTCGAGTGACGATTGATCTGTACAATTGATCGATTTCTTTTTACTACAGACATGCAAGAAATTCCGTGTTGGAGAGCGATATTGCGAGTTCGAGTGCCTGGACCATCTGAAGAACGTTACCGGAACTGGTATAGTTTATGTCGTTGATGATAAGAATTCCTCCACGACTCAGCGACAAGAGCTACTCTGAGTGATGAGCTTAATGATGCTGTTGCGGCTATTTTAATTTTTCAACAGGGATCCAGATGGCGCCGTTGACGAAATTCTTTCATTATAAACGTCAACGATCAACATCAGCCATCAGGGAACGAAGAAGGTACGCTGTAACGTGTCTGAGTAATTATACCTCGAGGAGTACATACAGTTATGTAATAAAGATTCGTATGTGAGTGTTTGTTTCCTTATTTCTTTTCCCTTTGTTTCATTTGAATGGATTTTTGTACTCAAAGAGCGGGGTAAGATTACGTCAGATACGTTTTTACATATGCTAAAAAAATGGAAAATGATGATGATGAATCAATGACACGTAGAAAATTATAATCTATTGTATTGCTGTTATCTAATGGTGTTGTAGTTGACTGTATGGTGGATGTATCTAATGGTGTTGTAGTTGACTGTATGGTGGATGTATCTAATGGTGTTGTAGTTGACTGTATGTTGTTCAATATTGCTATGAAACTCTTCTGATTCATTGTCACTTATACAAAGGATGGAAGTATACGAATTGGGAGAAGTCAGGTTGAGAGATGCAAGATTTATACGCTCGTTCTGTCAGTTATCCCAGTGTCTGTTACGCGATAGAAAATGAACGAACTGAATAATAAATGCATTATCGGCATGAAGATTGCTTGATGTAGGCCACCGCTTTTTTTCTATCCTACCGATACCATTTTTCTTTTCTTTTTTTTTTTTTTTTGCGAAACACTTTGCTAGTCGTGAGAAGCAGCAATTCCCTTCTGCGAATCAATTACGGTTCACGAGAAATTGTATTATAGCCTGGAACGTATTCAAATTATCTTCAATTATTCTCGGCTGTTTCCATTTCCATTCGTCTCTTACGTAAGTACTCGTTTGATGTACGTACATAGTGAGACAATAATCGTTAACACCTTTAATGTCTTCAGTATTATAGAATAAGACGCGAAAAGACGTTGAAACCTGACTTTTAGATTCGCGAGACTCTATAAGGCTTCGAAAGTCTCTTGTTTCAGGCCGAATAAAAAATTGTAGATGAAGAATTACATTGCGAGGTCTGGTAAGGAAAATTTTAAATCGTATCGTTGTAATAGGATTATTTCAGCGAGGGAAATTACGTGTTGCGTGCGAAGCCACGAGCTTTCTTTCAGGCTAATATACATAATTGTCCTATCGAACTTTCCATCTAACCCGTTGCGCTCACACGTGGATTTTGCATTTCAATTTTCTTACTTACAGTCCAGTCCAGTGAGACCAAGTTAAATTTTTCAGCCCTCCGAGGTAGAATATGTTTTATAGAGAGACGTACAACGCCATGAAGGGGAGACAGATCAATAAATTGGGTTATCTTTAAATTACTGACAATCATTTCATCGACGCGGTTTCACCGACACCGAGGCCCCCGGCAACGTCTGTCAAAGCTTATTTACCGATACACTGAAATCAACCACAATCATTTTACCGACCTCTTCCTTTGCTGACAGTTATTATACTCGCTGTCATATGTTATCGTTGATTATACATCTTTATTTACAAATTCGTCCCTGTGTATAACGAAACAAAGGAAGAAACGAAAATGATACGTTTCATGACGCATTGTTAAATTATTAATTAACGAGAGTTACATATCTACATGAATGCTTTGAAATGTCAGTTATAATTCATGAAAATGGATACAAACCATTTTACTATACATAAATAGAATTATAAAGACATGTTACGTACTAATGCTTTTACGAAATATATTTCTGTATACGTTTGACGTTTCTGTATTATTCCTTATGTGCTTTCTGCTCTTGTGTTTAGCTCGGCGGAAGTAAAAATACGTTAAGCGAATCAGCTAATCTATTCGAGCGTTTCAATGGCTCAATCTTCTTTTATGCAACTACCAAAAGAGAAGATAAGACTTTGGTTATACAACATTTCATAACGTCCAAAGTAACGGGGCACTAATTAGTTGAAACTTTAAGACAGACCAGATATCAGTCATCGTCCGTAAATACATTTATTACGATCGTTTAAAGTTTAAAGAAACACCGTTATAAAGTCGTAATACGAGACAAAGCGAAGAGAAAGTAGACTGTTGGATATATGACAAAATAATTCTATTTTAAATAAGAGACTGGTCCGCGTGGTTATTTTGTTTACAAAATCAAACGAATTTAATGAATGTAATGGTAAGGAAGTAACTATAAGTGGTTGTTAAACTATTTTTATGCTGAAAAGTAATTCGCAAAGTAATGTAAAGCAGTACTACTGAGTTGTACATAACCTCTTTCAGAATTTGTTCTTAACCTCTTGCTTCATAACTTCCTTAATTATACTCTTCAAACTTATTGACTACTTCGATGTTGTTACGAACAGAAGCTGATAAAATATTAATCTTAAATATAGATTGAAATGAAAGCTTGTCACGTAAATATATATATATATATATATACATATGTACTACTTACTCAAACTATGGATCACATAACCTATACAAAAAAAAAAAAAGAATTATTGTACACTATAAAGCAAGAGGTTAAATCTTTAATCTGTTAAGAATTAAATTTTTTATTGTAACTGCGAAAATTATAAAAGTACGAAGCGAAGCAAGTACGGAATATATGCGGAATATGAATCGCTCAACGAACCAAAGAGCGGCTCAGTGACAAAATTAGTAAAGTCAAGACCACAAATATTACAACATTATTTTCTACCACAAAATAATTCTCTATACAAAAAAGGTACACAACGAATCGATTTTTCACAACGATAAGAGTCAACAGAACCAATCAAGACCAGGCGAGACTCTCATAAGACAACGATATCGGAGGGATCAAATCAGCGACTTCAATCTATGTTACAGAGTATAGTTATCAAGAAAAATTGCTCTTTTCATGAAAAGTATGGTAATGATACTCTTATAATACATTGTATATCTGGTTGTATATCTGGTAGTCGGATGTGCCCGTGGCCATCGGAAATGTAAAGACGACGCTTTTAGAAAGTGATAGCGCCATCGCGTTTTAAAAACGCGTTAGAAGAAGGACGGTTTCGCCATCCAAGGCGAATCGAAAAGTGTGCGTGTTGCGAGAATCAGAGTTGATCGAGACGTCGAAGCATAGAGTCGTTAGAATTGAGTTGCGAGTGTTGTCGAGTGTTAGAGTTGCTAGTGACAGAGAGAGAGAGAGAGAGTTACCAAATAGTTGTCAAGTTATTTGTTGTAAATACGAGCGTTGCATTTAGTTTTCCTGTTAATCAAACATCGTTTCTCTGTCTAACTAATATCTGTATTTTCAATCCATTATTAATATATTCCGATATTACAAGTGGGGGCTCGTCCGGGATTGAATAAGACAGAGAAACGATACGATTTAACGGAGCTATTTTTGCGGGAGTAGAAAAGAATAGAATAAAATGGCAAACGTTGAAGACGAACGATTGTCGGGTGAAGAGGATTTGACGCTGGAGGAGCTGAGGAGTAAGCTCGCACAGATGAATCTGCCTATATCCGGTGCGAGATCGGTGCTGGTTGCCAGGTTGAACAGAGCGTGCAAACCTGGTCGATCTACTCCTAAGGATTCGAATCGTGGCGAAGAACCAACAAACCAGCGAGATCTAAGAAGCAAGCAGAGAGCCGAACGCAGTCAAGAGGGAGAGGAAGACCTCGAGAAGCTGAGGACGAAAGAGCTGAGAGCGCGTCTCGTTAGCTTGGGGCTGAAGGTAACGGGAAGAAAATCCGAACTACGCGCGCGGCTACAGGCGGCCCTAGAAGGAGACGATGTATCGTCGGAAGAAGAGAGCTCCGACGAAAGTGAAGGCGAGGACGATAAACAAGGCGCGCGAGAATACAGGAGAGGCACGCGAGCGGTGTATCAGGACCGCGATGAGTAGCAGCAGAAGGTCTGCGTCGGTTCGATGTTGAGTCTTAAAGACGTGGAAGACTCATTAGAGAAATTCAGCGGGGATGATCTGCTGAGTGTAAATCAGTGGGTGGAAGACTTCGAGGAAATGGCAGAAGTGTGGGGTTGGTCAGACGCCCACATGGTGGCCTATGCTAAGAAATTACTCGCAGGCTCCGCGCAGGCCTTCGTACGACAAAAACGATGCGCGAAGTCCTGGGCAAAGCTAAAAAAGGCGTTGAGGAATGAGTTTGAAAATGTAGTAAGCGACCAACAGATACATGGCGAGTTATCCCATAGAAAGAAGAAAGCAGATGAGAGTCTGCAACAATATATGTATCACATGTGCGGGATTGCAAAACAAGGAAGGGTTGATACGCAATCCTTGATAGACTACATTATTCAAGGCATTCCCGACGAGGTCGCGAACAAGACTGTGCCATACGGAGCCAGGAATATCGAGCAATTAAAAGAGCGTTTCAGGCGCTACGAAGCGATAAAAAGAGATATGGAGATGAGGACGAAATTTGAGGAGCCGAAGAGTAACAGGGTAAAGCCGGTGGCGAAGCTGTCCGAAACCGAGAGGAACAAGAAGGAATATTATATTAGCGGCATTTTTGTAGCCATTATATATGGTTTCGATGGCATAATTAATCAGTATCAACTTACCAGTTTTTAACGGAAGGACAAAAAGAAGAGCAGACGGCACACAGGCCGCAATCATGATCATTTTCAAGTAGAATCTCAAACTGCCGTACATCTTCGAAAACGTCGTTAGTCGTAAGGGATCAAAGGATGATGTCCGTGCTGCGGAAAATAGATGAGAAGCGGCTATTTCAACAACCACCGTGTAGGTACTGCACTAGCCAGAAGTATCTGCGACAGAAATCAGAATACACTCGTTTTCGCATGGTTGGATCAATTTCGCGTGGGACTAACTTGATTGAACCTAACGCGGGATAATTGCTCAACTCACGACTTTAACCAGCCCGCTTGATTCTCTGTAAATGCTTGAAATTGACGCTTGGATTCTTTCCAGATTAACTAGCTTTGCCCCTCCCTCCCTTTATCTATTTTCTTAGATCGACTTAGACTGCCACAACATATTATCTTTCTTCTTTTCTTTTCTTTTCTTTTCCTTTGATCTTTTAAAGCCCTAAATCGCTGGCTATTTTGTATACTATATATTTTGTACACTCAATTACTCTGTAAGTCATAAGTACATATGTTTTACAACGTTATTTGTCATATTTCAGTTAAACCCCAGAAAAGCCAGAAATATATTTGCAGCGTGTTTTAACGCGTCCCTGGCAAAGATCTGAAAAACGAGTTGCGACACAATTTAAAGCGACAAATAGCACCGCGTATCTCGTTGTGGTAACACACGGTTCGCCAGCTTTTTAAAAGCGCTCTCCGTTTGCTTTTTCCTCTCTTCCCTGTCTCTTCGTTTTTTCTTAACGAGCAAAACCATTTTCGCGAGGACGAGAGTACGGAAATGACGTACTGGCAATTTTGTTTTGTGATAATACAAGCAGCTCGGTTTCAGTGAATTAAACTTGACCCCAAGCTTCTACTTATCTATCTTCCTTTCCTTTATTTTCCCTTCTATATCGGTTTTGCGGTTTTCCACATTTCCATCACAATAAACCATGTTTTTTCTCGATTTTACATGTTAGCCAATGATTCACGGCAAAAGCGTCGACTGTAAAAATATTTGTAGTTGCAGTAGGAACAAGTATGTTTTCTCAAATAGAAAATGTTGGGAGCGTACATGCTGGTAAAACAATTCATGAATAGCTCGTCCTCTGCTTGTTATTTGTTTCGATACTGTTAGCAAACAAATTCATGAAACATACTGGTATAGCGTAAAATGAACATAAAAGTTTTGCGTACACTTGAGAGCTGAACTTTCGTTGTTATACGTATATTATACATATACGCATACAGTTATGTATATGTATATATATATATATATATAGAAAATTCCTTAGAACTTTGAGCTTAATAACATATTAAAATCATTAACATTAAGGAGGTGAACTTTACTTACCAATTACCAAAGTTTCTTCCGCCAAATAATACATAAAAATTGAAAAAGATAATGTAACTAGTTTTAACTTTTTTTTGTGTTATAATTTGAATCACTCGATTTATCCGACTGAGGATGGTCGATCGCAATCTCAATTTATACGTATTCTCATCGCATGAAATAGATCACATGAGGGATTTTCAAAAGTCGATGGAATATTAATCGCGATTAATTATTTGTAGGGGTATTCTGTGCGGCTAAAGCAGTCACCTAATGAATTATTGAGTACCAGGAATGTTAGCGGTAAACAGGATTGCGGCTATGAATGATTCTCTAATGTCTATATTAGAGATGAATTTGATAATTTATCCTCATAATATGCAATCCGCTTTTAAGTGGAAATCATAATTAACAATTTCTGTTTGATTAAATATGAAGAGCAGATAAATCGATACGCTTAAATCAATATTAGAATTTCTTAACATTTTTATCAAATATTTTAGCACTGTAAAAGCGTCGTAGTAGAGAAATATTAGGTTGTTCCAGAAGTTTCTTTCGTTTTATAAGAAAGTAATAGATGTACAACATTTTTCGTTTTATATTATTTTATTGAATTACGTGTGATCCACCTTTTTCCAATTTAATGTAAAATAATATAGAATAACATAAAACAAAATATGTTGTGCATCTGTCATTTCTTTATAAAACGAAAGAAACTTGGGACAACCGAATAGGAATTTACTTTTATTATCCATTATAAAAATGGATTGTTAATCCTCTAGGAGACACGAACAATATAATTGCAATTAATAAGGAATAAGCTAGCATAACTTAAACCAGCTTTTGCAGAAAGCTATTAGCTGAAGATGTTTATTAAACAATGACAACATGAATTTTCTTAAGTACCCCATTTGGTACTTAATCTACTTCGTAAGTACTGTGTGTCCTAGCCTTCAAAGGATGCAATTTTAACCAGAATGTTTCACATTACTTACCCGTATTATTTCCTTGTAATATAATTTATATTTACATTATCTACGTTACGTTACATTCTACGCGTTAATGTAATGTGATTTTTATTTCTAATCGAAGTTATTCAAAATTTGTAGTATCTCAATAAAAAATTAACAGCCTGCAAAAACTTCACAGAAGCATTAGTATCTTCGAAACTATTTAATTCAAATGGCTAATATTCTTTAACAATATGCACTCGACGACGTTTATCGAGAGAAGTATGTGGCGCAATAGTTAAACTTTCAATTCATATACATATATCGTTTATGAAAAAGTAGTCATTCTGCTTTTGTGATCTGTGACACACTATAAATTCTCATAAGCTAACTAACGCGTAATCTTCTGTAACGTATTAATATAATATAGGTATGTATATCTCGACTTTGAACAACCAATTGGTGCTAAATAAGCTTTAGTACATACTTCTTACACGTAACAAAAGACCAGTTAACATCTCTGCTCTTAAAAGAAAAACGAAAGAAGCTCTGAAAAGCTGCAGAGTTCAGGTCGAATAACACCAGCTCAGATAAATGACCCTCTAACTTACCTTTGTCCTCATCGACGTCAGTGATTTTAAAGCTAGTTATAAAGTGCACTTCTCAGCCAGCGTCCACGGCAGTCAATATTATTTAACGGGTCTTAACGCGATGTAAAAAGGGAAAAAGGAGGAAAGAGGGAACAGGGAAGCAAAGAGAAGAAACGAATTTTTCATTTTCTCGAAACTGGATCAAGTTTCAGGCTGCTCGCCAAAGAATCTGTAGCTAACGAGACTAGATTAGACAAACCACGCTTTAAAATTCCCACAGAACTATAATAATCCTCGAAATCAATACGATTCGTCGATCCATCGCCTGATTAAAAAATGAGATAGGATGAAGCTCACTAGTCGGCCTTTGAACTTTCAATAGCGCTTACGGCTCGTATACTCTAGTTTGAATGCTACAATGTAAGCCAAGTCAGCTGTAACTAGCGTTCGCGTGATTGTCGCTATCTATTATTCACGCGTTACACGTTCACCAGACAAACGCGTCTACCGGTTGACATTGTTTTCTGTCCTGAGTTTCAAAGCAATTATGTTGCTTCGTGTAATCAAATCTCGCCAAACTAACGATAAGTTCTTGTTTGATCTTACACAGTTATTAAAACTATACAAGTTAAACCAATCTAGCCTAAACAAGTAATGTCGTTATATATTCTTTTTTAAATCTATATATTGTTTAATAAATCGTGGTTAGGATATAGTAGCTGACAAAAATATTCGGACAAATATATTTGTAGAAACATTTTAGGAGTGTATTATGCATAGTGGCACTATTTAATACTGTACTGTGACTATCATGGTCGTGTTGGTATTATTCGAAACTAATCTGAAAATCTGTATGGAATTTGTAAGATATTTAGTACGAGTACTGTGCATTACTGATATGTACACAACCGAGACGAGATAACGAAGGTACTGCTCTCCATCGTTCATCGCTACGCGTTGCTAATAGCAACGTATAATGCATATATATCTCGCAAAGACCATAAAAGTACCCAATGGAACCACGTTTAATATTTGATAATAATGTCCCATTACAGTTTCGTCATTTTCAATTAATTAAACACGACCCTCTCTTTAAAAATTAGAAGATAAAATACGTAATACAAATCTACTCGAAATCTTTTAAACCTTACGGACGACCTTACGGACCTTACTTATGGTCTTTAAAAGCAGCAGGGATTAGCAGAATATTAACTGCGAATTTTTCTTGGACCGCAGCATGCAATATGAAATATGGTTATTAAAATGTACACTGAAAATTTCATATCCATAAGATACTCGTGCTTGTAGGACCTTGAAAATGAATTCTTAACCCAAATAGTCGACCGCGATACTCGAGAAATTTTGTGAAGCTGACGTCAATACCAATATATACCGTCGTTGTGCTATTATTTCGTGATAAGCCGTATTGATTGCACTTCCATTTCACGGAATTAATTTTTCCACACAAAAAGTGATAACGATAATCGAAAAAAGAAAAATATACTACCACTTTTCGTATCAGCATACACAAGCGCACTCGATTTTACACGAGTATACAATTTGCAAATTCGACGGAACGATCGGATTTAATTATTTTTTCGATATTTCAGGCATTAAGTTCTATTTACACATCGAACGTTGAAATACGGCGAAATACAAAATGTACAAACCACTCTGGACATTTATTTAAACATTACTATATTGTGCTCAAAGTAGCGGAATATCGTTCTATTATCAATATATGAAGAACTAAAAGAATTAAAAAAGAATTAAAAAAATATGTAGTTCAATCAATACTTCGTGTATTTTTCTATCTCCACAAGACAATATCCGGACCAGTTACGCTTACAGTATCAACAAAGATTTGTCCAGCCATACGGAATAAGTCGTACTCAGTAGTTTAAAAGTATTAACCGCACAAACTCCAGAAACACTTTTGAAGTAACTTTCGAACCAATAAATCCCCGAACTAAGAACTGTCATATTTCGTCTCTATTTGTCGAATATTGTGAGAAAATGCAAAAAAAAGTAGTTAAATAGAAAAAGTACTTGGGAACTTAAAAGAAAAAATCTCGAAAAATCTCTTAATACTTTTTACTGTCGTCTTGAGACGCACCATGTGTTAAGCTTCTTCGTAGTTACAACTTTTACCGCAGATGTAACGAACTGACAAATGCTTCGAATGGCGCGCGCGCGTCAACGCCTACACTTAAATTTTAAATAAATGTTTTTAAACAAATGTTTAAAATAATACATTAAATGTATTAACTTTCTTGCGCAATTTCATTTAATTTCTTACGATATGGAGGGTTTAATTACGTTTAAGATATCTATTTGAATCTTTTAAATTCGAAGTTTTTTAAAAAATTACCTTAAACTTTATAAAATTAAATCGTTTTTCCACTTTGCTGTATCATAAAATAGTTACTTAAATTCAAACCTTACCGCCGTCTTGAAATATTCTATATTTTCCTCGTCTTAAAAAATCTCCCTACAGAAAGAATAAAGAAGAATAAAATCCCATACGTTAAATTTCGCGTGATTGATGGAATACATAACGATAACGAGAACTAACTAGCGACAACAAGCAACCATTAGCAAGGACAACTGGCGACTATAACCGTCGTCTCTATGATGTATGGCGACTAAGGAGAACAGCCAGCAACTACGGATGACATGTAACAACCAACTGCCCCACTTCTAAAAGGCAACTAACTTGCAAACCCTTTGATGGTTTCTGTAGCGTGATATACCCCTTGAACGTGGTTAAAGAATGTGGTGGCCGCTGGACGGCGGTTTGACAGCAGAGCGATCTCGCCAATTCAAAGCTTGACATTACAAACTACCGAGAATCATTAGGCTCGTTATCGAGCATCTAGCTTTCAGAAGGTGCTTTATCATATGATATGACTTCACGATATTTTTATAGCAAGAAGAATGGCCAACCTCTAACAAAACAAATTTTTACTAAGTGCTGCATGTGAGCTGCAGGCCGGCCTACTAGGGAAATTTGACGAATGAATAAACTAAAATATATACGAATATATTCGTTATATCATAAAATGCCCGCATTATGTTCTCTAACACCATAGAGGAAACTAAATTTATATATTAAAAAATTGGAATACCTGTTATAAGAGAGTTAATTAAATTCTAACTTATCGATGACTCCATAAAAACCTTTATTTCCTAAAAATGTATATCTTCCAAATTCTCCTTAGAAAGTATCATAGAGAAAATATGAAACCTGAAAAGTACATCACGCTGATGCCTCGATCAACCCTCGTGCTTCGCAGTCCATGTGTTCGGGCGATGAATTCCCTCCAAACAAGGAAAAACCAAAGGGAGGTCTCCTTCGAAGGACGTGAGAGGGTAAAGGAAGCAACGGGAACGATGATCACGCGATATACTGGCGGCGTACGTATAGAACGGCTGTTGCGAGAGAGTTCGCAAGAAACAGGAAGAAAAAAGGAATCGTAGGCCGACGCGACTATACGCTGTCGACGGACAAACAGCGACTGAGCCCAACTGAAACGAACTCTGTCGCAGTATGAGCACAGGCTACGTTCGCGGGAAAAAGTGGTGGGGATACATGGGAGGCAGACGTAGAGAGGACGGAGCTGCGAGCGTAATCGAAATCTCCGGAAAACTGGAGAGCCTGGGCAAGGGAGGCAACCAGAGTGGAGGACTAGTGCCTGTGAGCGCAAAACGGGTGTGGATACGGGAAGTCCTGCCTGGACAAGGAGGAGTTAAACCAAACCAACAAGTGTGAGGTTAGGACGGTGGAGCAGCCATATTAGGACGCGTGACAACAGCGCCGCTACACGGGCTACTCGAGGAACTACCCAGACGCAGCCATATTGGCGCGTGCGTCGAAGCGCGTTGCGCGGGCCACTTGAAAGTGACAGCGACTGGCAGAGTGGCAAGTGCTGACCGAGCGACATTTCCCGCCCAACGGGGAAACGGACGCATCCATGGCGAAAGAGAAGGAGGTAGAGGAAAACGCCAGGGGACGGAGGGAAACGGAACTGGCTGCGGAGCCGCCGCACGTTAGCACCAGGAGCATGACGAAGGCGATGCCGCCAAAGGAGGGACCCTCCCGCTTCACGCTGGACAAGGAGGGAATATGGACTGAGGAAGCAACAGAGGAGGAGGAAACCCCCGCCAGAGAAGCACCCCGAGCGAAGAGGAGGAAGGCCAACGAATCCCCCGAACTCCCCGCGGACCCGGCTGAAGAAATGAGATCAGCCACAACGGCGGACATAGGAGCCGAACTGATTCGCCGGGCCGCCGAGGTGGCCAGGGCTGCCGAGGCGCCCCGCGGCCACAAGGTCACGCAGGGGAAAACCCTGAAGGAGGCGGCGAGAACCATCACCGCGGGCGTGACAGAGTTAGTGAGGAGAACGGACCCTGTCACCGACGCACTCGCTATAACGCAAGGACGCATAGCAACACTGGAGGCGGAGGTAGAGGCACTCCGAAAAGAGCCGGCCTCGCGCCCCACCGCGGATGAGAACAGCTACAGGGCGCGTCTCGCTGCAGTCGAGCACCAAGTAGAGCAGATGAGATCCTTGCTGCACCGACTGGAGGAACAACTGCAGGGAACAGAAAAAGGAGAAGGAAAGGAGGTCGCCCCTGTCGCGAACACGAGAGGGATGGAGCCTGGAGCCCCAAGCGCCCCAGCGCCCAAGGGAGGCCGAATGGCGGACACCGAATGGCAGACCGTCGGAAGGAAAAGAAGAGGAAAGAAGAAGGAGGCAGGGAGGAAGCAGCCGGCGAAGCTGATCCCCGAGACAGGGGCGGAGAGCCAGAGGAAAACTCCGGAGAGTGGATCGGCGAACACACGAAGAGGGGGAGGCAGGGGGCCCCTCCCGCGCGCACCGCGGACGTCAGCGGTAACAATCACCCTGACGGACAAATCGAGTCAATCCTACGCGGAGGTGCTGGCTGCGGCCAAGGACAGTGTCTCCCTGGCCGAGCTCGGCATCAACACGATGAGGATGCGGAAGACCATCACCGGAGGTGTCATCTTAGAGGTCCCTGAGGACCAGGGAAGGGAGAAGGCCGCAGCGCTCGCAGCACAGCTGACGCGGGCTCTGGACCCGAACGAGGTCCGCGTGGCGACCCCCTTCCGAGCCGCGGAGGCAAGGGTGTCCCTGATAGACATAGCGGCCACCAAGGCGGAAATCCAGAACACCCTGGCAAGGGAGAGCGGCTGCAAGCCGGAGGACATCCGGCTGGGAGAAATCCGCCCCGCCCGGAACGGACTTGGCGCCGTATGGATACGAGGTCCTGCCAGTGCAGTGAGGAAACTGGCCCAGGCTGGAAAGGTCGCCATAGGCTGGTCGATGGCGAAGGTCGAAGCCATCGTACGGAGACCGTTACAGTGCTACAGGTGCCTTGGGATAGGACAAACGGGGAAGACCTGCACCGCCAAGGAGGACAAGGGGCACCTGTGCTTCAGATGCGGCGAACCAGGGCACCAGGCGAGAGCATGCACTACTGCGAGCCCGAAATGCCTGCTCTGCGAGGCGCTTGGAACACCGTCGGTGCACAGGATGGGGGGACCGGCCTGCGCCCCCTCGAAGAAGGGAACGAAAGGAGCCGCCCGCGGATCCACGGCTGCAAGAGGCAGCGAGAAAGGCTCCCCGCCGCAAAGCGACCCTAAGCCCGCGAACAAGGAGGTAGGCACGGAGGAAGCCACGAACAAGGAAAGGCCACCAAGGAACTGAGAATGCGCATCCTCCAGACTAACCTGGGAAGGTCAAGGCGAGCACAAGACCTGCTCCACCAAACCATCCGGGAGAGCACGGTCGCCCTGGCGGTGGTGGCGGAACCATACAGAGTTCTGGATGGCCCGGAGTGGGTCGGAGACACGGACGGAATGGTTGCCGTCACCTGGACATCAACGCCCGGGGCGTTTGCCCACGGAGCCCTGCTGGAACGGGGCAACGGGTACGCCGCGGTCGAGTGGGCAGGGATGATGGTGGTGGGGGTGTACGTGTCACCCAACAGCGGACGGGCAGCGTTCGAAGAATTCCTGGACGGAGTTGGCGACTGCGTCAGGCGACGACTCCCCCGACAAGTGCTCGTCCTGGGAGACTTCAACGCGCACTCCACGGAATGGGGGAACGCCAGGACCAACGCGCGCGGCCGCACGCTATCAAACTGGGCCGCGGGACTTGGTCTTCTGCTAGTGAACAGGGGCTCGACCAGTACCTGCGTGACGTGCAGAGTGAGCTCCATTGTTGACATAACATGGGCCTCCCCCGAGGCATTCAGGCGGATCTCAGGCTGGAGAGTGGCCGAGGGGGTCGAGACGCTGTCGAACCACCTCTACATATTCATGGAGGTGGACGCACCTGGACCTGGAATGCCGACGACAAACGACGGGCGCGGCCCGCCGAGGGAGAGGCACGCGCGCCCACCACCCAGATGGAAAATAAAGGAGAGGAACGAAGACCTACTCCGGGCGGCTGCTATAGCAACAGCTTGGAGCTGGGAGGCCTCGACAACGACGACCGAAGCAGACGTGGAAGAGGAGGCCGAGAACCTCCGCCAAGCCATGACAGCAATCTGCGACGCATCCATGCCACGAGCCACACCAGGCACGGTGCGAAGCAGAGCAGTTTACTGGTGGAACCCCGGCATCGCGGAACTGAGGACGAGATGTGGCCGGGCCCGAAGACAGTACCTAAGGGCCCGCCGCTGGCGACGACGCGACGAAGAAGAAGTCTCCTTGCGCTACCGGACGTGCCGCGCGCAACGGCGCTCGCTACAGAGGGAAATTAAAAAAGCGAAGGACCGTGCCTGGTCCGAACTGGTTGAGACAGTCGAGTCGGACCCATGGGGGAGGCCATACAGGACGGTGACACGGAAACTGCGCGCGAAGGGCCGCCTGATAACGGCGGAAATAGAACCTGCACTGCTGACGCGGATCACCGGAACGCTCTTTCCCCCACAAGAAAACAGAGCGGCGGAACGGCCACGGGAAACGACACGACCGCTGGAATGGAGGGACGACTGGGAAGTCACAGAGGAGGAGATATGGGAGGCAACCAGAAGAATGACCGCCCGCAACGTGGCACCGGGCCCGGACGGAATCCCTGGCCGGATCTGGGGGGAAGTGATGGGGGTCATGGCCCCCAGACTCCGGCACCTCTTCACAAGATGCCTGAGGGAGGGAGTCTACCCCCGGGCGTGGCGGACAGCGAGGCTGGTCCTGCTCCATAAGGAGGGCCGACCGACGACCTCGCCGTCAGCGTACCGGCCGATATGCCTACTGGACGAGGTCGGCAAACTACTCGAGAGGGTAGTCGCCGCCCGCTTGGAACGACACATAGCGGGCCAAGTGCCAGGTTTGCACGAAAGCCAGTACGGCTTCCGGAAGGGGCGCTCGACGATTGACGCGGTCAGACGCGTACGAGCGATTGCGGAGGACATGGTCTCCCGGAAAGGCGTGGCGCTGGTGATTTCCCTGGACATCGTCAACGCGTTCAACACCATGCCATGGGACAGGATAGTGACGGCCCTGGAGCACTTCGAGGTTCCCAACTACCTCGTCCGATTGATCCGGGCCTACCTCGACGACAGGTGGGTGTGTTACGCCAGTAAGGAAGGAGAGGAAAAGCGATCCGTCGAGCGTGGCGTCCCGCAGGGCTCGGTGCTGGGCCCCATGCTATGGAACGTTGCGTACGACGAGGTACTACGATGCCCACTACCCCCAGGCGCGGCCATAGTATGCTATGCGGACGACACCCTAATCCTGGTCGAGGGTCGTGGCTGGCACGAGACGCTGCGCATTGGCGGAATCGCAACGGCCTGTGCGATCCGTGCCGTGAACGAACTGGGCCTGAGAGTCTCCCCTGCGAAGTCGGAGGCCACCTGGTTCTTTGACAGGAAGAGGCGAGGGACACCACCGCCCGGCCTATGCATAGACATGGCAGGTAAAACCGTCCGGATGGGGTCACAGATGAAGTATCTGGGACTCACCATCGACAGCCAGTGGACGTTCGAGCCGCACTTCGACTCACTGATCCCGAAGGTGTCAGCGGCTGCCAATGCCCTGTGCGGCCTACTACCGAACATCGGCGGGGCCGGAGACGCGGTGCGCCGACTCTACGAGGGCATCGTTCGGTCACGAGTAATGTACGGGGCCCCAGTATGGGCGGACGACCTGATGGCAAGCCGTCGCAGCATCCTGCTCCTAAGAAGGCTGCACAGAGTGACCGCCATCAGAATCATTAGGGGATACTGGACGGTGTCTCACGCGTCGGCGTCCACCCTAGCCGCGTCCCCCCCCCCGTGGGAGCTGCGGGCGCTGGCGCTCAAAAAGAGATACACCCGCCGGAGAGAATGGCACCCGGGAGAAGACCCCACCGAGCAGGCGGCTCCAAACGACACAGGAACCGCCGAGGAGGACACATGGAACCTGTGGCGATCCCAACTGATCAACGGGAGAAGCGAACACCGAGGCGCGGATGCGGTCCTACCAAACTGGGAGGCATGGAGGAGCCGCCACGGCCTCCCACTCACATTCAGGATGACACAAGTACTCCCCGGACACGGCGTGTTCGGCGAGTTCCCGAAGAGAATAAGGCGAGAGACGACAGACATCTGCCACCACTGCGGAGAGGGCAGGGACACAGCGCAGCACACC
This sequence comes from Bombus vosnesenskii, assembly GCF_011952255.1. Classification (NCBI taxonomy): domain Eukaryota; kingdom Metazoa; phylum Arthropoda; class Insecta; order Hymenoptera; family Apidae; genus Bombus; species Bombus vosnesenskii. The sequence goes on along the minus strand of NW_022884111.1, from coordinate 8,523 downwards.
CTGGAGCTCTGTCCGGCGTGGGAGCTGCCCCGCTACACCCTGCGGCACGCCATAGGAGAAACGTGGACCCCCTCAGCGATTGTGGAAGCGATGTTGAGAGGGTCACAGGAATACGAGGCCGTCCGCCTCTTCTGCGAGCGAGTTATGCTCGCGAAGGAGCGAGCGGAAAGGGAGAGAAAGAAAAACTCTCACCCCTGCAGGATAAGACGATGGAGAAGGATGGCAGTCAGACGACCCAGAGCCGCCCCGCCACTACCCCAACGGACTGCGACCAGAAGAAGTGACAGCACTAGGAGCAACGACCTCCCCCTAACGCCCACTCAATAGCCGGCTCGAACAAGAGAACGCGAGAAGGGGATGCAACTGAAGTTAATTCATAAGAGGTTCCTGGAGCACCCCTGTCACGCGCATAAGATGGTCATCGTGGAGTTTTAGTCGGTAGGAGTCCGACACTACTCTGCTGTTACGCGATTATTGCAGCAGCGGAGTGTCCATGAGGATTTCTCCACGTACAAAAAAAAAAAAGAAGGCTACGTTCGCGGGTCGATCGAACACGTTCTGCGTCCTTCCTCGGCACCAGCGTCAAAACCACCCTCGACGAGCGCAACGCACTGGTGCACCTGCAATATTAACCACTGGTCTTTCCTTTTTCGCGCGATATTATATCAGCACCTATGATACCATTTCAAAGACCGCAATCAAAACATTAAATACCGCATTAAAGCCATACAATAATTCGCAATATTCATTCGTAAACGTTATTGTATATGTGCTTAATTAATCATTATTATGTTTCGAATGATTTACTACCTCATATTCCATAAGCGGATATATGGTTCATTTTCATCTCAAGTACGATATAATTTGTAACAAATATTTATAATTCACAATGTAAAATATTTATAATTCATTGGAAATATTATTCTATCACGGTATAGTGGTCAAATTTCACATAAATCACAAACATATGGTAGTCAGAAGCTATACTCACGACATGACAAATCATGACGATGTCATGAAAAATGGCGTCCGTCCATATATATTCAAACGCAACGAACAAGTTCGAACTTTTCGAGAATAAACGATTTGTTCGATAACATCTGTCGCGAGCTTCTCTTCCTTTAACGATAACAATTGACAACTAAAGCTCGAGAGGCTCGTAAGGATGAACAGCGACGAGCATCTAGAAGCTATGTACTCACCTGGGCAAGGAGACTCCAACACCAAGGACGTTGGAAGTTTCGAGAAGCGAAGATGGAAACTGAAGTAGCACGTCAGGTCAACTCTGGCAAAAACTGCTAAAGAAAGAAAAATCCAACTAATTTGTTTCCAATAATAAAATGAAATTAATTTGTTTCACAAATTATTAACTGGATATTATTCAAAAATTATTCAAAATTCGCTTGATTGATTCAGGGCCCGGGACACTTGGGTCATGCCATTTTGGTAATGGACGAAAATGGCAGAAGGAAGAACGACCGTTTTTTTCATATTTCTCTTTCCCCGGTAAACGAAAGAATGCCCGAGCACCTTGTTTCATTTCTTCTCGACATCAATTTCAATCTTTTTAAACGAAATATAATCTGAACGATGAAAAGTTCATTCAAATAATGCTCCGCGCCAGACACTCACGAAAATTAAGAAGAAACACGGAAAATTCGCGAATAAAACGGATTTCTTTGTCCCAGTGAGATAATAAATCCCGTACACGTATTGGTTTTTAAAATCAATATATCCACCAATGTGCACTCGTTTAACAAGGGTGATGGAACGTGCCAAAAATCTCTCAAGAGGGTCTTGGCAACGGAAGAGTCGAAAATGTCACAATTATGAATGAAAAATTCGAATAGTTGCTGATTTTACAGTCGAAACCGATAAAGAACTCCAGATATTCCCCCAATTAATTTACAATAAATTCGCGAAAATGATCGATTGCTGACGCCATTGTATTCTAGAAAGATTGTAAAACGATAAGAATTTATTGAAAAAACTTATATTCGATGATAACACTTCTAATAAGAGTACTAAGAGGAGCGATTCTGTACTCACCTTCCTGCCTCGAAGTACCGAACGCAATTAACCGTCCGCCCAGGATGGAACCGTTCGGAACTTTTGTAAGTCCCTGCACGGCCGCTGCTTATGGTGGAAATGTAATAAATATAAGTACAGAGCGCGTGAGCGAACTAAAAACGCGATAGAGAAGTAGAGAGAGGATGTTCCGTCCTTGTCTAATGACGCGCTCTTGTACAGGAAATATGTAACAGCGGTATACGAGCAGCGTCAGTGTCCACTAGTGTGCATGCTGATTAAACAAGGACAGGAAGTATCTATACATGGTGTTCTCTTTCTATTTCCATGTTGCATCCATCTTACTATATAGTACACACACTCAGCTATTCTATCATTATATTTGTGCGTTGCTTATGTGTGAACCAAACATTTCCACGACAACAAATCGTTTGTCTCTTGTTTGATGCTCGGTTTTCAACGGAGTTAAATAATTTTTTAAGAGAAACGTAATGGACGGGTTGTTTTTAAAGTAATAAACGGAAATTCTCGTATCCATTGAGAAACGATAGGCGATTTGAAAGTATCACTATGAACGGTGATTTATCGATGCAAGGTAGTATGAATAAGATATTTTATAATCTGCGAAAAAAGGTAAGGAATATTCTAGATTTTAGATTTTAGATTTTAGATTTTAGATTTTAGAATTTAGAATTTCCACGTCACAGACGAGTGTGTTTTGTTATTTGATTTGTAATATTGCTGCAGTTCTCTTAATAGCTGTTCGTTTCATGCGATACTCGCACATAGTATCTATGACTTTTGCTTCTAACAATTTTTATAATTAGGCTGTATCAAATATTTTTAACGTTCGTGTTTCATGAAAAAGCATGTGTAACTCGTTGAATTCGCAAATGTAACAAAAAATTCCATGAAAAACCTTATATTATTGTAATTAAAAAATAATTATATTAGGAGGAGAGTCGTATTTCGGAACGTCATCGGAACATATTATACCGTGTATGTGATTATTTGGAACACAATGGGTGAGTATATTATAATTAAAATATATTCCTAGTTCCAATTCTTTTGAATAGTGTCAGTGACCAATCGAAATAGAAATCAGTGGACATCATGGAAAGAGAAGGCGAAACCAAATTTGAAAATTCGACATCGGTAATTCAGTAGCTAAGAATAACTCAATCGATAATGTAGATTAACTAGTTATAAACAAATATATGAAGTATAAATTCAAATTATTCTTATCCAGCTAAAAATTGGAAATTAAAAAGCAAAAGACAAGAAATTATCTTCGAGGATTTATATAGTAAATACATTCTTTTGCCTGTCTTACCTAGAGATAAAACAGTTGTTTGATGGTTATCTTATAGTGTTCAGTCATTGCGAAAAATATTTTTAATTAGTTAAAAACTATAATTAAGTAAAAACTACATTTTTTATGTATATAGACGTTAGCGATGTATTATTCCGGGAAGCTCGTCTATCTCCCGAACATCGGGTTTGCGACAACATCGATTTGGAAATTATCGTTGCAGAGTATGAAAATTATTACAAGATGAAATTTCAAAAATATCCCATATTGTGTAAGAAAATAACTGGAAGGGAAATGACGAGGGAAGTGACAAATGCAAGCAAAACGTAAGAATTTAAATTATTTAACGATATTAAACGGTATTCAACGTATCGTATTCAACGTATCGTATTCAACGTATCAAATTCAACGTATCGTATTACAATATGATCCAGTGTTTGTAGAAGTATTGAGACAAAAGCCAAATCTGTTAGTAAACAAGCGAGAAGTGAGCCTGTGAAAGAGACGAATCTACAGCAGAAGATAACTGATGACAATACGAATCATATTAATCTCGCAATGACAGTGACGTCAATATTCCCCAATGAGAGTGACGGACGTTCATCAGAAGAGCTATTTAACGTCCCAATGGAACAATCCATGCAATCGAAGATATTGAAATGCATTGAAAAGCTTTATTCAGATAATCCGGAATTACGAGGCTGAGGACATCTCATGCGTTATTTTCGATTAATATACATATCGTAAAGCTTTTAAACGATAAAATTCCCGTCGATAAACCGTCCAACGTATATCGACGATGACGTGATTTCAGTAACGCTTCAAATATCAAATTACGTAACACTTACTTAATATAGAGAAGACGCCATTTTATCTTTGTATCATCACAGGAGATCATAGTAAGCAAATTAAATATACATTGGGATGACGTTATAGGCCCAGAGGAATGTAAAACCGCTGTTAAGGAAGCCGTTGTGTATCCCCTTAAGTATCCTATCTTTTTTGATGGCCCGTTTTCCCCCTGGAAAGGTATTTTGCTGTACGGCCCACCTGGTACATGTAGTTTGGTTCCTGGAGTCGGGTGCTTTCCTGAGATTTAGTATCTATACAGCGCCCGGGCAACCCTAGAAGCCATTTTCGGAGTTGGGATACGCCCAACCAGCGCACTCGGTACACAGTACCGGTTACCTAATTTTTCGCCCGCAGGAGGCTCTTTCGTCTCAGGTCAAACGGGGCGCTTTCCAAGCCCTTCCGTCTTCCGGGACGGTATCCGGAGCAGGTGGGACGCTGCTCACCCGCCGAAGGCGGCTCAGGGGACTTTGTCCCCCTTAATCCAGCCCTCTTGCCAGCACTTGGCCACAACCACTGCCACCACGAGTCCTTGCCCAAGTTGGTCGAGCCAAGGGTTCGCTACGCCCTCAGGGCTACACTCGACCGCCCGTGGTACCGTTCATTTGTCAACGGTGGGACCACGCATGTGGATGTACCGCCACGTATCTGCCGCACGGTTTACCTGCACACCGTGCGGTCAGACCCAGATGAGACTCACGTAAGCGGGAGTTGAGGAAATGTACCTCGGCGGCTCTCCCGACGGTCTCACCCTTGGCATCAGGATCGTGGGTGCGCTACTACCCATAGGTTCCGTGGAGAAGACACAGTCTTACACCACGGCATCCTTCCTTGCGGTGTACATAGAGGACTCACGTAAGCGGGACGCTTGTCCCGACGGTCCTCCCTGGCTGCGGGACCGTGGGTTTGCCAGCCCCCATAGACTCGCTAAAGCGAATCCTCCCTGCGGAGTGCCCACCTGGTACAGGTAAGATACTCGTATTCTTTTCATTTCTGTACGTGTTTACAAGAAATATACAAAACAGGGAAAACGAAGTTAGCGAAGGCAGTCGCGACAGAATGCCATTGCACCTTTTTTAACATAACTGCCAGCTCATTGGTCAGCAAATGGAGAGGCGATTCCGAGAAGTATATACGTGTAAGTTGCTTTGTCTATGTAAGTCTCTTTGTTCCTTTGTCTATGAAGGAGAGATTCTAGGTATAAAAAGATTTTATTTTATTTTTCGTCATTTATATATAAATAGAATAGTTGTTTGGAAAACGAAATGATATCATATTCGTGATGAGGCAATGAATTTAAGGAATTTCGAATATAATATTTAATGAATAATACATTTGTTAAACTGAACAGGTTTTATTTGAACTTGCCTATAGTCATTCGCCTACAATTATTTTTATCGACGAGATTGACTGGATCGCCACAAATAAAGGAGACTGTATATTGTCTGAACCTGCAAAAAGATTCAGATCAGAACTTCTTTCTAGATTGGATGGATTAGTGTCTAATGAGAATTCTAATGTAGTTCTTCTGGCTACAACTAATTCCCCTTGGTACGTATATCACGTTATCTCAATGTTTTCTAAGTAGAAAATATCGTAATATTTCTCCAAATTCCAAATATGTTATTGTGTTGTTTGAAGTATTCCTTCATTATTATTAGTATAATAGAACGATAATATTTATTGTAAATATGTTATTAGGGGCATTGATGCAGCTTCACTCAGGCGTCTCGAAAAGCAAATATACGTATCATAACCCAATGAAGTTGCTCGACTTGGTATATTCAAATTATACCTTAGCAACCACTTATTAGAAAATACAGATATTGTAAACCACATAGTAAAATGTACTGAAAGATATTCTTGTGCAGATATAAAATTGCTTTGTAAGCAAACGTGGCTACTAGAAATAAGCCCGATATGGAGGAGACTTGAAAAGAAAGAAACACCTGTTACCACTTTGAAATATGAATTAAAAAGTTATGAAATATTAGCAAAATTGTTAAAAAAAAATGTCACCTACAGTTATGCAAATAGATAAATATGATACGTGGAACAAATAAATACGCAATCGTAAGGACAGATATTGAAAAATATAAATAAATGGATTATCGTTCGAGAAATCATTCGCATGTGTGTGCATGTGTGTATGCGCGCATGTGTGTGCGCGCATGTGTGTGCGCGTGTGTGCGCGCACGCGCTATAGGCTAAGTTTAAAATGTTCGGTTGTATTATATCCTTGTATTATATATGTCGGAGATGAAAGGAAAACCGGAGCCTTCCCTTTGCAATTTTGAGGAAGCCTTCTAATGCTTTAGCCTAGATTTTATCATAACTGTAATTAAGCAATGGTCATTTGTAATTGTTTGATATTTGTGAAAGCGAAAGTGGGTTCGAGATGACAACTGGTCGCCGAACGTAGCCACGGTCACGGGATAAACGTTTTGCCTGACGAAGGTGTGGATCGGTTGTATTGTTCTCCCTAGAAATCACATAGAATTGTACTTTAGAGATGTCGATATAATGGGACACACGTTGTATTAGGAATCAATCTCCAGACAGAAACTGTCTAGCAACGGCGTTTGAATCTTTCTCGATGTTTCCAAAGAGTATACAACAAACTTTTGACAGAAATTGCCTAGCAACAACGATTGGAACCTTCTCGATGTTTCCAGCGAGCATATAACAAACAAATGCAGTCGTATAGCGAAAAAGATTTTCATCAGATATTCATTCGTGTGATCGCCTTGGAAAGTGATACAGCGAGCAATTTACCGAGTGTTTTAGCAATCGTATTTTTTTGTGTTTAAAATTATTCTACGCATAGTAAAAAGTTATCCCGTTGACCGTGGATTCGTTTGAACCCAGGAACATTGTTAATAGCGTTAATTAAATTCATTATTCGTTAAATTTATTATTCGTAAAACATATTATTCGTTATTCTTATTATTCGTTAAACTTATTATTCTTTAATCTAATCATTAGTTAAACTTATCATTTGTTAATCTTATCATTCATTAAACTCAATATTCATAATATTTTGCAAAATCTTGTATATTCGCGTAAATATAATCTCTGTTTCGTAAAACAATGGCTAATTATTGGTTCCTCTTATTGTTCGTTAAACTTATTAATCTTTAATCTAATTATTAGTTAAACTTATCGTTTGTTAATCTTATTATTTATTAAACTCATTATTCATAATATTTTGTAAAATCTTGTTTATTCGTGTAAATATATTCTCTGTTTCGTAAAACAATGGCTAATTCAAACGAAGGATCATTACGCGCCTTAAATCCTAATGATAACCCGACATATATATGTGAGTGTATTTTATCAAAAATATGTTTTTTAGTTTTTCTTATCTTAGTAATTATTTTTAAAAAAATAAAGTCTTATATGAAAATAAAGCTGTTCTTTATTTCAAATAATTGAAGTAAATAAATACAATGAGTTTTATATTTTATTATATCTTATATTATTGTTATATTGTTATTGACAAAATTGATATAATCAACAGTTCTTCCTGTTCTCTTGATTGTTTCTTGCTCGTTTCAAACCATGATAATAACCTACAAAAGAAATAACATAGTCCATTGAAAATTTAATATACAATAAAATACTTATATGAAATAATTACCTGTGTAATATACCATATAACCACTAATATACCATGACATCAACATACTTGAAAGTGCGTCTGTATCATTATCTGGTAATCTAGTACATTTTATTAAAATTTCGTATTTTTTTTCCAAATAAAATGTTAAACTTATTTCAAATTACTTATTAATATTAGAAGTATTCAGCATTCCATTAGAATTTTTAAATTGTACTTACTTGGCCATTAATTGTGGTGGTAAAGGAGGTGCAGGTGGCATTATATCAGTCATCGAATTGAAAGATGGTCCCGGTATGAAGTGATGTTTATACGCATTTGCTTCTTCAGAGTCACAATCCATTTTTTCTACATTATATTTTTTCGAATTTTCATTTGTAGAAAAATTAGTCTCACAAGTCTCATCGTTCTCTTCATTGAATTTCTCTTCCAAAGCTTTCTTTTGTTGTGCTATTTGACTTTGCAAACCTTCTGATTCTCAAAGAGAACTCAACTCGACTTTCTGTGTATTACCATAGCCTAAACACAGAGTAAAAGAAATTTTTGTCATTTAATAGAATGACTGAGTGCCATTCGGTTACTGTCCTTACAGGCAATGTATTAGAATTTCCCGTGCATAAATGTATATGTACAAATGTTTGCCTTGATATATGTAGTAATAATCACTCGTCTAATGAGGAGAATTATATTCCAAGCAGCTAATAATGAACAATAA